>NC_079194.1:27412160-27527160 GCF_029499605.1 Hyla sarda
ATGTTTAAAATGTATTGTTTACTAGTCCCCAGTTTGTCCCCTGATGATCCTGGCACCATTCAGGTGAAATGCGCATGGTCGTGCTTTGCTACTTTGTGGTACCTTTGGCACTTTTGTTATTGGTTAGGAAATTATATATTTTAGGTTGTACTGGATGAAATCAGTTTTTTTACTTCTCCAAGTAGGCTTTAATGCATACACTACAAGGTCTTCATTGTTTTGAAGTGGAGTCGTTGGCTTTGGACATATATAGTGCCAGTTCTCCACTGTCCTGAAGTGACATAGGAACCGGCATAAGATACAGTGGTCTTTTCACTGGCCTCTTGGTCATATTTGGGTGATGTACGCAGGCTCTACTTTTCATTCAGTCATACTTTTACATGTTTGGTCATCTCTGAGGCATCTGCTCAGCCCTATTACATAGACAGTAATCATTCATCTCCATTCCGGGGGTAGTCATGGCAACTAATATTACTGTAGCTGCTTTCCTGCAGGGGTAGAAGGCATGGTCGAAATGATAGTCGGAGACACTCTGGACACAATGGTGACAATGGGCACAGTGTAAATGGATGGAGCAGGTGCGGCGGGGAACGTCTCTCTCACCAATATCTCCAAAAAAGTATTTAAAGGGGTACTCCGCTGCTCAGCGTTTGGAACAAACTGTTCCGAACGCTGGAGCTGGCGCCGGGAGCTCGTGACGTCATAGCCCCGCCCCCTCATGATGTCATGCCACGCCCCCCTCAATGCAAGTCTATGCGAGGGGGCGTGACGGCTGTCACGCCCCCTCCCATAGACTTGCATTGAGGGGGAGGAGCGTGACAGCAGGAGGGGGCGGGGCTATGACATCATGAGCTCCCGGAGCCAGCTCCAGCGTTCGGAACAGTTTGCTCCAAACGCTGAGCAGCGGAGTACCCCTTTAAGGCAAAACAACCTGAATAAGTGCCCCTCTTGGCAAAGAGTAAAATAAAGAATGGAAAACTTATTTGGGTTGTGCCGCGTTGACTTGTTTTCGGTGGATTTACTACAGTGAAAAAAATAAAATAAGCCTAAAAAGAGAACAACTCTAAATTTGAGTGCTGAGACACTACAAGTCCTAGCATAACCTAATGTAGAACAAATAGAAGGCGGAGCGCTGAGGTACTATAAGGGCGCATGCACACCACGTTTTTGCAATACAGTTCCCGTATCAGGCTTTTGATGAAAAACAGATTCCTCAAAACCGGACTAAACTGTATCAAAACATGTGTACAAATTTCAACCCGTATACGGTTAAAAAGCATATACGGTTTACAAAATGATGTCCGGTTGCATCCGTTTTTCAAGAAAAAACGTATATGTTTTCAACTTTTTACTCCATTTTGAATAAAGTTGATTGAAATTCCAAGAAAAAAAAAAAACTGTGCAAAGTCAAAAACCGTATGGTGCAAACTGGATGGAACCATACGCACATACAGTTCTGTATGGTTCTCATTGACTCCCATGTTTTTAAAAAAACATAAATGGTTTAATACGGTTTTTCACCCGGACCAAAAAACATGGTAGACTACAGTTTTGGGTACAGGTAAAAAAACGGGCAAAACCGTAAACGCAGAACGGACTTAACCGGATGATGCGTTTGACATACGGTTTACAATGTTAAAGGGGTACTCCCGTGGAAAACTTTTTTTTTTTAAATCAACTGGGGCCAGAAAGTTAAACAGATTTGTAAATCACTTGTATTAAAAAATCTTAATCCTTCCAGTACTTTTTAGGGGCTCTATACTAAAGAGAAATCCAAAAAAGAAATGCATTTCCTCTGATGTCATGACCACAGTGCTCTCTGCTGACCTCTGCTGTCCATTTCAGGAACTGTCCAGAGCAGCATATGTTTGCTATGGGGATTATTTCCTGCTCTGGACAGTTCCTAAAATGGACAGCAGAGGTCAGCAGAGAGCACAGTGGTCATGACATCAGAGGAAATGCATTTCTTTTTTGGATTTCTCTTTAGTATACAGCCCCTAAAAAGTACTGGAAGGATTAAGATTTTTTAACCCCTTAACGACCACGGACGTAAATGTACGTCCTGGTTTGGTGGGACTTCCCGCACCAGGACGCACATTTACGTCCTGTGTATGACCGCGAGCATCGGAAGGGTGCTCGCGTCATACACGGCAGGTTCCGGCTAGCAGCAGCCGGGGACCCGCCCGTAATGGCCAACATCCGCGATCGTGCGGATGTCCGCCATTAACCCCTCAATACAGATCACGGCATCTGTTGCATTGTGGGACTTTGGAAGACCGGATCGCCCGCAGCGCTGCCGCGGGGATCCGATCATCCAGCATGACAGCCGGAGGACCCCTCACCTAGCTCCGGCCGTCTCCTGGGGTCTTCTGCTCTGGTCTGAGATCGAGCAGACCAGAGCAGAAGATCACCAATAATACTGAGCAGTGCTGTGTCCTATACATAGCACTGCACAGTATTAGCAATCAAACGATTGTTATAGATAGTCCCCTATGGGGACATAAAAAGTGTAAAAAAAAAAAGTTGAAAAATGTAAAAATAAAAAGTAAAAAAAAAGTGAAAAATCCCCTCCCCAATAAAAATTGTCAGCTTTTCCCATTTTACCAATGCGAAACCTATTTGGTATCGCCGCGTGCGTAAATGTCCGAACTATCAAAATATAATGTCAATGATCCCGTACAGTGAATGGCGTAAATGTAAAAAATTAAAAAAGTCCACAAATGCTGCTTTTTTTGTCACATTTTATAAAAAAAATTATTCATAAAAAATGATATTAAAATTTTATCTATGCAAATGTGGTATCTAAAAAAGTACAGATGACGGCGCAAAAAATTAGCTCTCATACCGCCCTATATACGGAAAAATGAAAAAGTTATAGGTGGTCAAAATAGGGAGATTTTAGATTACTGATTTTGTACAAAAAGTTTTAGATTTTTTTTAAGCGGTACAAAAATATAAAAGTATCTAGCCATGGGTATCATTTTAATCGTATTGACCCACAGAATAAAGAACACATGTAATATTTACCATAAATTGTACAGTGTGAAAACAAAACCCTCCAAAATGTGCAAAATCTTGGTTTTCATTTAAATTTCCTCCCTAAAAAAATTTGTTTTTGGGTTCGCCGTACATTTTATGGTAAAATGAGAGGTTTCATTACAAAGTACAATTGGTCGTGCAAAAAACAAGCCCTTATATGGGTCTGTACAATGAAATATAAAGGAGTTATGGATTTTAGAAGGCGAGGAGGAAAAAAACGAAAATGCAAAAATAAAATTGGCTTGGTCCTTAAGGTGAATAGGGGCACGGTCATTAAGGGGTTAATATAACCCAGGACGCAGGATTCCTCACCACCTAGAGTGGCCACTCCTCTTGAGTGTTGATGAGTTGAGCTAAGTAAACATGAAGAAGAGGGGAGGAGCTACAGGAGCTTTCTGCGGAAGAGGCATAGGAATCTTCCCCTGAGGAAGAAGAGAGAAGACTAGGAAAACTGAGAGACTGATGGAGTAACCCACTGCCAACACTTTCCAAATAGGCAGTCTGTCTGTGCCTGCAATATCCTGGGCAGACATTACATATGAAGTAATGTCCAAAATAAAATATGTGTCTGATGTTGAATACAAATTCTAGTATGGGGCAGAATGTAGGATTCCTCAGCAAATTGAATTTCAGGCTGATCCATAAACTAGACACTCCTCTTGCGTGTTGGTGGTAGGAGCTAAGTAAACATGTAGAAGAGGGGAGGGGCTACAGGAGCCTTCTGGGAGAGGCCATTGGAACATTCCCCTGAGGAAGAAGAGAAAAGACTAGGAAGGCTGGGAGTTTAACGGAGTGACCCACTGCCAACACTTCCCAAATCGGCAATCTAGTTATGCTTGCAATATCCTGGACGGACAACACATATAAAGTAGTATCCAAAAGAAAATATGTGTTTAATGCTAAATAAAAATTCTGGTATGAGGGATGTAGATATCCAGGTCAATAGTCTGTTAGACCTTTCTTATTTCCGATCATGAATTGGTTTCTGCATGGCATTGCAGAATGCAATGCCATGCAGATACCAGTTCATGATAGGAAATAAGAAATTCTTCTTCTATCCTGATCCGTAATGGCCGTGTGGCATTGGACTAGTTAAAGGGGTATTCCAGGAAAAACTTTTTTTTTTATATCAACTGGCTCCAGAAAGTTAAACAGATTTGTAAATTACTTCTATTAAAAAATCTTAATCCTTCCTTTAATTATCAGCGGCTGAAGTTGAGTTGTTCTTTTCTGTCTGGCAACAGTGCTCTCTGCTGACATCTCTGCTTGTCTCGGGAACTGCACAGAGTAGAAGAAGTTTGCTATGGCGATTTGCTTCTACTCTGGGCAGTTTCCGAGACAGGTGTAATCAGAGAGCACTTAGACAGAAATGAACAACTCAACTTCAGCAGCTCATAAGTACTGAAAGGATTAAAAAAATTAATAGAATTAATTTACAAATCTGTTTAACTTTCTAGAGCCAGTTGATATATATATATATTTTTTATATAAGTTTTCTTCCTGGATAGCCCCTTTAAGACTGTGTGGGGTAGAATGTACAAGGAGTACACACAGTAATAGAGGATACAATAATAATTCTCTTTCTTGCTTCCCTCTGGGACGCTAATAAGGCTATGAGATGGATCCCAGCCGTCTGATTTGGGGTTTAATTTCCCACATCTCCCCCAATGAAGGGAAACTTCAGATGTGGACTGCGATTGATGCAGAATCTCCAGATACTTCAGAGAGATAAAATATTCTTTCTGAGAACTCGGCCTGTTTCATGTCATTAGGAGCTGATTTAACCCATCCCTGCTATGGCGGAACATCCTTTAACATCCACAACTATAAGACCACGGTCACAGACAGATGCCTGAGGTGCTGCGCAGTCCTTCATGTCTCCTTAAAAATAAAGGGCAGGCGGCAAACGTGTCTCAACATTTGTGCATTTATTAAAATTACTATAAAAATGCAAAAAAAAAATTATTTTCCCCTGATGAAGTCACCCTGAGTATCGATACACGTTGGGCTCCTCGCCGATCCTAGATCGTTTGGTGGGCTAGTATTATGTAGCGATTGTGGACCAGGTCATATGCACTTGTGCTTTGCATGTGCAGATATCTGCCGTTTAGCGCCTTAGTTGTCATTTGTTTAGGCACTTTATGGCACTTTATTACTTTATTTGCACATGTTGAGTTATCAAGTCCATATGTATCTGAGTTATACATCTCTATTATTTTATATATCTATTGTTGCCCATATAAGCTTCATATTATAGATATCCAGGAATAGAAAAACAGCGCTAATTTATTCTAAAAACAAAACAGTGCCACCCCTGTCCTCAGGTTGTGTGTAGTATTACAACTTTGTGCCATTCATTTTATATGGGTTAAACTTACCTCTATCAGACACCCCCCCCCCCCCCCCCCAGCAATCTCCAAAACAGGACAAATCTCCTATCTTAGAGCCCTCCAGCCTGCACCTTTTGAGACAAACTGGTCTCGGGAGTGACAGCCCACTCAGGCTATCACCAGCTGAGATAGGAGACCACTGCGGCTGGTGATTGGCAGAAGTGTTTGTCAGTCAGTCTGTCAGTGTTTGTCCGCCAGTGTGTGTCAGTCAGTCTTTGTGTCAGTGTAAGGCAGTCAGTCATTGTGTTAGTGTATGTCAGTCAGTGTGGATCAGTCAGTGTAAGTCAACTAGTCAGTCATTGTCTAGGCAACTACCTAGAGAGTCCTCTTGATGGGGCGCCGCTCTGCCCACCACAAGAAAGTTAGTCAGCCAGCATCCTAATGACTTACTCAACCAGCTCAGCCAGCAGCACCACCATAAATACCCCCCCCCCCCCCCACTGATGTGCGTCACCCCAGTTATATGGTAACTACATAAAGAGGGGGGGTTTGTTTCAGTGTGTAATTTCAGTAGTAAGGTGATTACATGAGGAGGGGGTTTGTTACAGTGTGTCCCCCCCCAGTTGTAAGGAGATTACATGAGGAGGAGGTTTGTTACAGTGTGTCACCCCAGTAGTAAGGAGATCACATGAGGAGGATTGTTACAGTGTGTAATTTCAGTAGTAAGGTGATTACATGAGGAGGGGGTTTGTTACAGTGTGTGTCCCCCCCCCCCCCAGTTGTAAGGAGATTACATGAGGAGGAGGTTTGTTACAGTGTGTCACCCCAGTAGTAAGGAGATCACATGAGGAGGATTGTTACAGTGTGTCACCCCAGTAGTAAGGAGATTACATGAGGAGGAGGTTTGTTACAGTGTGTCACCCCAGTAGTAAGGAGATTACATGAGGAGGAGGTTAGTTATAGTGTGTCACCCCAGTAGTAAGGAGATTACATGAGGAGGAGGTTTGTTACAGTGTGTCACCCCCAATAGTAGGATGGGGTGTGCCAAAGGGTGGGCCAATTGGAGTCAAGGAGCGACAAAATTAGCTTTTGCCTAGGGTGGCAGAAATCCTTGCTCCAGCCCTGTACAGAATTGTGAAGGAGGAGTGTGGATAGAAAACGAAAATCGCAGCATTAGGCGATGTATATAGAAGCAGCAGGGCCTGATATTATATATATCTATATATATATATATATATATATATATATATCCTGCAATACAATAATTGTTTATCCCCTTATAGACACAGGCGTAAAGGATTTTTTGCAGATATAATTAAAATACAGCTGAAAAGCTATGGTCTGTAAATGGCTGCTGTGAGGATAAATCCTGGCGAGGCCATAATGTACGTTCCACCCAGTCAGCCCATCACTAAGGTGAGCGACAAAGAGCAGCGACAGCTGATGTCATTCAGTCTCCCGCTGTCCTTCTCCAGTCCATCACCGAGATTGTTAGATGGTAAATCATAGCTCCTTATGGAATCTGCCGGTACTGCTCAGTGTGAACATGTAGATTTATAGACATAATGATACTGCACAGGCTTATAACCGAGAGCCCAGGGCACCAAAACAACAAACGCACAATGTTCGTACACAGTATCAGAACACAACAGCTCGTATACAGTATCAGAACACAACACAACAGCTCGTATACAGTATCAGAACACAACACAACAGCTCGGATACAGTATCAGAACACAACACAACAGCTCGTATACAGTATCAGAACACAACACAACAGCTCGTATACAGTATCAGAACACAACACAACAGCTCGGATACAGTATCAGAACATAACACAACAGCTAGTATACAGTATCAGAAGAACACAACACAACTGCTTGGATACAGTATCAGAACACAACACAACAGCTCGGATACAGTATCAGAACACAAAAAAAGGGTCAACATATATTTGCTTTGATAAAATTAAATACACATTTCCCAAAGGTCATTTACCTTCACCCCTTGAGAGCATGGATAATTTTCATAGGGGAGGTGTATAACTATTAAATATCCTGATCCCATAGAGATAGCAGCAACAGCAGCAGCAGTACACAGATAGAAAGGGGAGGTCTTTAACTATTAAATATCTTAATCCCATAGAAAATGCAGCAGTATATACGAGTGACCTGGGAAGGGAGGTTTATAACTACTGTATATCCTAATATATCCTCACATAGAGACTGCAGCACCAGTATACTGATAGAGCTGGAGAGGAGGGGTATAACAAATATATACCATGATCTCATAGAGATAGCAGCAACAGTATACAGATAGAGCTGGAGGGGATGTGTATAACACCTACATACCTTGATCTCATAGAGATGGCAGCAGCAGTATACAGATAGAGCTGGAGGGATGTGTATAACTACTATATATCTTGATCTCATTGAGATAGCAGCAGTATACAGATAGAGCTGGTAGGGGAGGTATATAAAAACTATACAATATATCCTGATCCTATAAAGATAGCAGAAGTATACAAACAGAGATGGAGGGAGGTGTATAACTATTATATATACTGATCTCATAGAGACAGGAGCAGCAGTATACAGATAGAGCTGGTAGGGAAAGTATATAAGAACTATACAACACATCCTGATTCTATAAAGAAAGCAGAAGTATACAGATAAATATAGAGGGGAGGTGTATAACTTCTATACTGTATATCCTGATCTCATAGAGATAGCAGCAGCAGTATACAAATGGAGCTGAGTGGGAGGGGTCTGGGAGCTATCAGGGTGTGTTTAATAGGCGATGATGTCATCCTGTAGTTCACTTGAAGTCAGCTGACCTAGAACTGACCACAACACCCACTTTGAGGCCTAATAGAATAAAGTAACAAACCCTAAATGATCACAACTGGCGAAAACAAGACACAACTATCTGTATAAACTTTATAGTGATACTTTATAGGGAAAGACTCCATCCATAGAGTTTAAAACAAGACTAACTATCATTTGAATGATTTTAACACTTTTCAGGTTTTTTTGTGTATGTAGACGCTTTGTTTTGTTCTGTTGGTGAGTCACAATATGCTCTTTCAGAAAGAAAAGTCTAAAAATTCAATGTGCATTATTATAATAATGATTCTGAGTGCCCAAATGGACTCCTCTCGGGATATGCTCCTCTACGGGGTCAGGAATTGCTGAAAATTAAGATGGGGCTGTTTTTTATTGTTTCAGTCTCCAGAAATTCTCCCGACAGAAAGTCAAATACACTTGATAGGAATCTATCTAAGCAATAATAACCTTATGGAAAAATGATGCATCTTCTGAGACAACAACCAATCTTATGGCTCCCTACTGCCTACTGACGTATAAAGTCTTAAGACTTGTTATGATACCGTACGGATAAGAATCAGAAAAGTTATTTAAAGGGATACTCCGCTGAAAACATATTATCCCCTATCCAAAGGGTAGGAAATAAGAAGTTTAATCACGGGGGTTCCACCGACCCCCCCCCCCCCCCATCTCTGGGCCGGCAGCAGCGGCATCCGGAACACGGACGCTTGGAGCTTCTGCATTCGTGATGTCACGCCACGCACCCTCCATTCATGACTATGGACGGGGGCTTGATGGCTATGTACAATTGGCTATTGCAAAACTACAACTCTCAGCATGCCCAGATAGCATTTGGTTGGAGGCACTCTGGTTGGAAAACACTGTCATACACTTTTATTTAGGACTTGAAAAGCCTAAAAAACACAAAAAAAAAATAGCAATTTTTAAAACAAGACAACAACAATAATAATAATAATGATAGTTAAATCATTTAAAATATAATTACAATAATAATTATCTATCTATGTACCGTATTTTTTGCCGTATAAGACGCACTTTCTCTTCCCCAAAACTGGTGGGGGGGGGGGGGGGGAGTTGGTGCGCCTTATACGACGAATACACACCTATCGGGTCGGTCCCTGCGGCCATCAACGGCCGGGACCCGCGGCTACTACAGGACATCACCGATCGCGATGATGCCCTGTATTAACCCTTCAGACGCGGCAATCAAAGCTGACCGCCGCGTCTGAAGCGAAAATAACACTAACCCGGCTGTTCAGTCAGGCTGTTCGGGACCGCTGCGGTGAAATCGCGGTGTCCCGAACAGCTTACAGGACACTGGGAGGGACCTTACCTGCCTCCTCGGTGTCTGCTCCGTGCCGGGATCCCCTACATGGCCGGCGCTCTCCTTTGTCATCATCACGTCGTCGAGCACGCCGTCCTGTCATCCAATAGGAGCGGCGTGCGTAGCGACGTCATGACGGCGCTGGAGAGCGAGGATATCGGGCAGCAGGGACGTTCCGGACACCCCGGGGACGCGGCGACAGCGATGGAGGGCGACATCCAGGGCTGCGGTGACGAGCGGTGACGGGTCCGGAGCGGCGGGGACACGTGAGTATTACCTCCTATACCAGTGGTCTTCAACCTGCGGACCTCCAGATGTTGCAAAACTACAACTCCCAGCATGCCCGGGCAGCCAACGGCTGTCCGGGCATGCTGGGAGTTGTAGCTTTGCAACATCTGAAGGTCCGCAGGTTGAAGATCACTGTCCTATACTTTACATTGTATTTGGTTCAGAATCTTTATTTTCTAGATTTTTATCCTACAAAATTAGGTGCGTCTTATATGACGAACAATCCGGTATATTATAAAGCACTGAATAAATGCTTGTAATAAAGGCTATGGAATAAAAAAAAACAAAAAGTAAAAGCATGAAGAAAAATGGATTATTGCAAATGTAGGCAGTTCTGCCATTCGGGCATCTGAAACTTGTTGACAACTCAAGGATCTACATTTATTATTAATTTGTTTTAAGTTTTGGGGAAAAAGTTAAGAAAACGTGTACTACTTTGATTTTTGAAATATAAAATTTAATATAAAATAAATCTAAAATCCTCCTTGGTTGAACTTAATGGACATGTGTCTTTTTTTTTTAAAACTGTACTACTTGTACTACTTGTCCCGTGCAGGAGATCACGGGGGTCTGACTGACCTTTGTATATGATACTTTTCCTTTAAAGGGTACCTCTCATCAAAAAAACTTTTGATATATTATAGATTAATGTATGCAGAATAACTTCACAATTGCATGTTATTAAAAAATATGCTTCTTTCTATTTAATTTTCCACTTTGAAGAAATGACCACTAGGGGTCTCCCTACCAGTCCTGGCAGCAAGCATTTCAGACTCATGCTGGAGTCCTAAACACTACGAGCTGCCAGTCTGCTTTGTTCACAAAGGAGAACACTCAGAGCTGCCAGCCTGCTTTGTTCACAGCCTGTTTGGCTGTGAACAAAGCAGGCTGGCAGCTCTGAGTGTTTAGGACTCCAGCATGAGTCAGAAATGCTTGCTGACAGGACTGATCGGGAAAAATACAATAGAAAGAAGCATATTTTTCATTAACATGCTATTGGAAAGTTATTCAACATTCATTAATCTAAAATATATCAAAAGTTTATTTGATGAGAGGTACCCTTTAAAGAGTACCTATCATCAACTAAGCTGTCCCTAATCCCTCCCCCCAATCTGTCCCTGACTCTCACTGACTCTATCCCTGTCTATATTTTTACCCAAAACCCCATATAAATACCTTTTTTAGATCCCCTGTGGCTGCTCAGGCTCCTGCCGTGAGCGAGGGAGGAAGGGGGCGTGGCCCGGCAGGTTTGACGTCATCTGAAGCCTGTCAGTCCGCACTTCCGCCCTTCTACCTCTTCAATATCAGAGTGTAATAGATATCCCCGGCAAGGTGAGTGAGCTTGCGGGACTTGTACGCTCTGTGTCCCGAAGCAGTCATTCATTGTCCCGTAGTAGCGCGGCAGCACGCCGGGACTGATGTGCTCTGTGTCCCATCGTGCTGCCTTGCTACTACGGGACAATGAATGACTGCTTCGGGACACAGAGCGTACAAGTCCCGATCCTCTTCTGTGCTGCCCTGAGCTACACTGACATTTGGCCAGATGAAACGGCTGGCCATGTCAGGAGCACCCGTGCTGCAGGCACAGCGCTCGCTCCTGCCTGTCTGATTGACAGGCGGGGAGATGCGCTGTGCTCTTCAGTGTCCGGCTTCACTGAGATTTCGGACTCATGCTGCCAGGCCGGCATGAGTCCGAACTCTATGCGCCGGGACATGTAGGGAGACCCCTAGTGGTCGTTTTTTAAAAGTAAAAAAATAGATATAAAGATAAATTTTTGTTAATCACATGTAATTAGAAAGTTGTTTCTAATACATTGATTAACAAAATATAAAAAGTTTTTTTGGCGACAGGTACGCTTTAAATATGGGTTTTCTTGAATACCCAATATACAGTACCCAAGTGTCCCTTGGTGTAGGAACGGGATAGAAATCCTTCTTTCAATGACATGGCAGCCGCTATGTAAAGTCGCTGTGATCCCTTTATTACTCTTCCCTACGACAGAAGAAATGGGAGTAACTCTTCGCGTTCCGCCGGTAATTGCTTGTATCTACCTAATATTTCCCCATTAATAGGACAATTCAGTACGGCTTTGCTGTCACAACAAATATCCCAATTATCTTTTTCTTATTCTAATGATGTTTCGCTGCAGGCGGATCGGACGCTTGTTCTGCTTTATTGAAGATAACGTGCGTTTGCCCTGCCGCTCCCGAGCTGTAGTTTTTGTTTTAAATGCGGCCTCTCCGAGCAGACGATGTTAAATATTCATAAGGGGAGAAAAATCACATAGTGAAATCAGCTCCGAGCTGACAGCCGGGCTGGGGAAAAAAAAAAAATATATATATATATATATTTTATGACTATGGACCGGCTGGAGGAAATTCAGCATAAAGAGAGTTAAAATGGACAAAATCGAGATCGATAGTAATGAATTAACCCCAGAGATGACAGGAAATCTATAAATGTGCAAAATTAAAGGTAAGACGGCAAGCCTGCTCCAAGAGAAATGTAAATACGGAATAGATTTAGAGAGGACCTGCATAGTACTGGAGTGAGGAGCTTCTGGATATCGGGTTTTTTTTTCGCTTGACTGTGCGTTTGTTTTTGTTTTGTTTTTTTTCAGAATTTTAGAATGTTTTTTAGAATTGAATTATTTAAATGTAATAAGTTATTTTAAATAAATAAATTTAAATTTGATACCCATGGTTAACAGTTACGTGGCTGCTCCAAGATGTTATTAAAGTGGTTATCCCAAGGTTAAAAGTTATTCCCTATTCCCAGGATAGGGGATTACTGGAGGCTCTCCTCTGTGTAGTCCGGACACTGCACTGATGTCTCGGGAGCACAGCACCCACCCCCCACAATCTACAGTACAGAACCCCCTCTATTGAACATTCTTGGTGCACTCCAGCTTCCACCTCCCTGGACGAAAGCAAATGACGTCCCTCTGAGCCAATCACTGGCTGAGGCGGGACATCACTGTGGCCGGTGAGTGGCTGAGGGGGCCGTCACTTGTGTTAATCCAGGAAGGAGGGGGCTGGAGTGCACCAAGGATGCATAAGTAGCCAAGGAAACCTGTGGATAGGGAGTAAGTGTCTAAAAAGTTCAGTTTCCTGGATGGCCCCTTTAATGAACATAGAAACATGGTAGGAACGCTGATTTATAAAAAAAAAAAAAAAAAAAAAAAAAAAAAAAGATTTAGTCTCCAGGGGCAACACGCCTTCTTTACCATAAGAACTGTGAATTTAAGGAACAGTCTACCTCAGGAACTGGTCACAGCAGGAACGGTTGAGGGCTTTAAAACAGCGTTAGATATATTTCTAGAACAAAATAACATTAAAGGGGTTATCCAGGAAAAAACTTTTTTTTATATATCAACTGACTCCAGAAAGTTAAACAGATTTGTAAATTACTTCTATTAAAAAATCTTAATCCTTTCAGTACTTATGAGCTTCTGAAGTTAAGGTTGTTCTTTTCTGTCTAAGTAATCTCTGATGACACATGTCTCGGGAACCACCCAGTTTAGAAGCAAATCCCCATAGCAAACCTCTTCTAAACTGGACGGTTCCCGAGACACATGTCATCAGAGAGCACTTAGACAGAAAAGAACAACCTTAACTTCAGAAGCTCATAAGTACTGAAAGGATTAAGATTTTTTTAATAGAAGTAATTTACAAATCTGTTTAACTTTCTGGAGCCAATTGATATATAAGAAAAAGTTTTTTCCTGGATAACCCCTTTAATGTATATGCAAAATATATAGAATCCCTTCCCCTTCATTCACTCATACCCCTTCCCTTCACCTCCTTGGTTGAAGTCGATGGACATATGTTCTTTTTCCGCGCGCCGGGACTGAGCCGTCGGGGAACAGGACGGGTAAGGAGACTGGGATGTGAGTCGCATCCCCGCCGGTGACATTAATGCAGCGCTCCCGGTCAGCGGGTCTGACCGGGGAGCTGCGAGAAGGTGAACGCCGCGAGCGCTCCGAGGAGGAGCGGGGACCCGGAGCGCTCGGCGTAACATTTACTAAGGTTTCCACATAAAATGTGCTGGATTTGAGCTGAGGTAAAACCCGAAAGATCAGAGCAGGTGTAAAAGAAGGAAAGTGTAGGGAAAGTGGAAAATGTAGGGAAAGCTTAGTAAATACCGTGGAAAATAAATTGTAGGGAATTAAAACCCACAAAGAAAACTACACAACACTCTTAGTAAATAAGGGCCATTCTATTCATACTCTTCTATTCAATGGCGTCTACTGGAAATGCTCCTGATAATAATCCGTAATGTTCCAGTCCATTACGTGCGAAAATATTTTCAGCAGATATTGACAAGGTGTGACAGCACGGGTAACAAACGCCACCGTCTCATATTCCATACTATGTGCGTGTAATGCATAAATCTCCTTTCTGGACTCAAGGGAGGACATACTATTCTACCCATCCGTGTTATGAGCTATACGTGTGTGTCAGAGATCTAGAATGAAGATCCAGGGACATATACTCTATGCACTATAATAGTGTTTCCACACCAGGGTGCCTCCAGCTGTTACAAACTTATGGGAGGAGATTTATCAAAACCCGTCCAGAGCAAAAGTTGCTGAGTTGCCCATAGCAACCAATCAGATGGCTTCTTTCATTTTTGAAAAGGCCTCGGAATAAAAGAAGCGATCTGATTGGTTGCTATGGGCAACTGGGCAACTTTTCCTCTGGACAGGTTTTGATAAATCTCCCCCATAGGGGGAGATTTATCAAAACCTGTCCAGAGGAAAAGTTGCCCAGTTGCCCATAGCAACCAATCAACTTGCTTCTTTCATTTTTAACAAGGCCTCTGCAAAATGAAAGTAGCGATCTGATTGGTTGCTATGGGCAACTCAGCAATGTATAAATACAGATCTTTCTGCTCTGTTTTTTCCCCTATAAACTTTACTATCATGGTAGGCAGTAGGCAAATGTGGGAAAAAAACGAAAGAAAATGCAAGACATAGATTGTAGCATTAATGTAAGTGATTTTTCTCACCTCTAACTTGCTGGTCTTCTGTGATGCCATTTGTAGTGTTATTGTAGTTAAATTTAAAGGGATACATACGCCTCTGAATTTCCCTTATGCTGCAAAGGTGTAAGACCTGGTTTTACACTAAAGTTTTCACCTATAGATCTGTTTCAGTCTAACTAAAAGTAATTAAGGCAAATGATATTGATACTAAAAGACTGTGGTTGGCACCTGCTGGCACGCAGCGAGTCCTGTTGTTTAGCTCCTCCTGTGCCTGACCTGGACTGTTGACCAAACCTGTGCTCTCATCAAGCCTGGTCAACCTGGCTGCATTTGAGCTTCTCAGCCGCTGATCTACATACTCAGCTCTGCTATAAAGGGGTACGCCGCTGCTCAGCATTTGGAACAAACTGTTCTGAACGCTGGAGCCGGCGCCAAGAGCTCTTGTTTTGAGGGGGCGGGGGATGTCATGAAGGGGTGGGGTTATGATGTCACATCCCGCCCCCTCAAAGTGCAAATCTATGGGTGGGGGCGTGAAGGCTCATGAGGGGGCAGTAAGGAGATGTATGGCAAACTTCGAGTAGGATAGGAATTCCGGCGCTGACCAAGGAGGAGACAATGGAGCCAGGTGTGTAACGAACAGATTTAATCCAATGCGATGCCTTTCACCACGCTTGCGCGGTTTCATCAGGCCTGGCTCCATTGTCTCCTCCTTGGTCAGCACCGGAATTCCTATCCTCCTCGAAGTTTGCCATACATCTCCTTACTGTTTTTAGGAAGGCTACAGACCAGGATCATCTTATCAAACGCATATCCTGGTTGTGTGGGAATGCACACAACCTGGCAGGGTGAGCCTTTACTTTTTCCCTCCCCTCCCACACACCTGTGATCCCGTTGATTCTCCACAAGGGAGTGCCTGTTTTTCTTTGTTTTACATGAGGGGGCAGGGCTATGACATCACGAGCTCCCGGCGCTGGCTTCAGCATTCGGAACAGATTGTTCCAAACGCTGAGCTGCGGAGTACCCCTTTAACACAAACTCACCTTTGATACATTGAGCTCTATGTTGCTGCCTTGCTACCACCTACGGCCTCAGCCTGTATCCCCAGTACTTGGTACCAGGGCGTTTTTAAAGGGGTATTCCATAAAAAAAAACTCAGGAACTGTCCAGAGTAGCAGAAAATCCCCATAGCAAACCTCTCCTTCTCTGGACAGTTCCCAAGACAGACAGAGGTGTCAGCAGAGAGCACTGTTGTCAGACAGAAAAGAACAACTCAACTTCAGCAGCTGATAAGTACTGGTAGGATTAAGATTTTTTTAATTGAAGTAATTCACAAATCTGTTTAGCTTTTTAACTGGATGCTGGATGCAGCCTAAGGAAGAGGTGGAATCCAGGAGGTGGAATCCACTCCCAAGTTTGGCCAAAAGACAAACATGGTTCTGAGGGCCCATACCTGTTGTGGCATTATGAGGCCATGGACACATTTTAACCCATTGCTCATAGCATCGTGTCTACTTTTACAAATAAAACAAATTTGCAGTTGGTTTTCACTAAATATTTTCTACTATTTGCTTCTGCAACTTGCATATATAGACAATACAATGCAAGCTGCTGAGATACCATTCTGTGCTTATTCCATCAAATGACCTAACCACTCTTAAATACTAATAAAGGCAGGAAAAAAAAAGAAACAAACAAAATAAAGGCGAATGACATAGTATTTAACGTAGATTAGAGTACACTGGACCAACGGAGAGAAGAGAACAACATTGAGCAGCTTGCATTGCATTGTATACACATGCAAGCTGCAGCAGCCAAAGGATAGACAATTTTCAATAAAAACCTATAACACATTTTTTTTTTTTTAAGAATAGGGTCACACGTAGCAAATATGCAGCATATTTTGCTACAAGCAGACACACGGGGCTTCCACGCCATAGCCCTGTGTGCACAGTGAGGTTTTGCCGATGCGCTGAGCACGTCTGGAAAACCTCACTGCGCACACAGGGCTATTGCGGCAAAGCCCTGTGGTCTGCTTGTAGCAAAATACCATGTGTATTTCCTGCTGCCCGGCAGATATTCTGCAGCATGAAAAACGCCACCTATGCAGTACGTGTGACCCCACCCTATCTCGTACTGAGCAGGATTACTATTGCGACAACACGACCATCAGTAGGGTAAAACTAAACTGCCTCACGACTGTCTAAACCCAGCACACGTTCCCTATTAGTGGGTGAACAATCCTAACATGGGATGCAATACATAAATGGTTTCAAGGGCGTCCCTAGGTTATGATGTTGTCTATCGGTCTGTACAAAATGTGAGCTAGAATGAGTTGTCCTTTCAATGCAGCAATCCCACCACCTGTCTTTCTATATGATGAACAATTTTGTCGTTCCCTTTTTAGGCCGATATCAAGGGATTCAACAGCTCATCGATGAAATTTCAATCACGTTCCGTCGCACCGGATCAGCGGCGGCCTGTTTATGAAGTAGGGTGATCTTCGCCTTACGAGATGAAAGGCACTTTTATATTCCACCGACATAATTGTCTTCTTAGTTTTGAGAACACTATTACCTGAAAAGACCTCACTTCCTTCCATGCCGTATTGGTGGTCAATGTGCTATACCTCTTACCAAATCTACGGCTGGCTTAAATATGATCAGAAGAGATAGATTCGGAAAATGCCAGGTTTTATGAGAATGATTTGACACGTCTGTGTAAATGTGACTGTGAGCTCCTCGCAATCTGCTATGGGAATATTACACATACAAGGCAAACAGCTTTTCTTTATTAAACGCATTGTACATCTGGTTTCACCCAGATGTTTTACCAGCAAATAGATTGAAATTCTGTACTGCTTTTCTTTTGTGCTAAATGGTATTCTTGGATTTTTTTTTATTGGCTATGCTGTAGGGGCTGTAAAGTTAGTGTAGTTTCTGTGATTTTTGTTTATTTATTTATTTATTACTTATTTATTAACAGCAGACAAAATTACTGTCATTTCAGGTTTTCAGGTGTCAGGTGATGACAGGGAGCGTTTCCTGCTTCAATGGGTGGAGCGACTGCTGGGTGGAAGAGAGTTTATTTTGTAACAGCTGGAGGCGCCTGGGTTAGAAAGCACATGTCTTTTGCATGGAATGCAGCTCATTTGTGTTTCAATAAGTGGGGTGGCTGATGTGTGGAAGAGAGAAAAGTGACCTCACACTTACAAACAAGGAATTATGGGACTTGTTGTTGAAGAAGGGAACGCCAACAGGAAATAGCCAGTTCATAAAAAGATAGCCACAGTGTTATGGTATTCTCACAACATAGCCATTTAGCCCCAAGACAAGCGCAGATCCTTCCTAAGCATGTCCATTACTGTCTGCCATGTCCATTACTGTCTACGTACTAAACTCACCTTATGGTGGATAAACCCTTTTAATATATGCACTTGCATAGATTTTGTTGTCCAAAAATGCATGAGATTTTGGCACACCAAAATTATTCCTATTATTTCGGTGAAACATTCAGCATTTTGCGGCCCCCTCTGTCAAAGTATATTTGCCCTTTTCACAAGGTGAAGCAGAAAAGAAACAACAATTGGGATGGTGAAAAGAGAAATATATTAAAAGCTTGCTGTATCTATACTTCTCAACGGGGTCTAAGCAGAGTAATTTTAGTGGCAGAACCAAAGTCCTTGAGGCAATGACTGCAAATTATATGATACAGACGTATCTGCTGCTATTCCTGGAACCCATCAAGCTGAGATTCCCAAAATACACACCTCGTTTCTGCATCTGATCCTCCAGCCAAGAGGCAATCGGGACATGTTCATAGATAGCCGGGCGGGAAACGCACAATGGAGTCTAATCAGCCTTTATTTCCACCGGCACAGAAATGTTGGTTAAGAAGCCAAAATTACAGGTTATCCTTTGGACGGCGGATTGTAAATTGCACGGGGATGCTTACTGAGGATTGCGACTGCGTGGGCAACTGTGCTTCGCCTTATTTTTTTTTCATGGGGAAGCAGGGGGTTATAATTGTTAAGAGAGGAAATAGATTATGAATATAGCTTTTATTAACTTGGTTAATACAATTATTCATCTCGGCAAAGGGATGTGACAAGTAGGAATAATGTGATTTGCTTTACGTCTTAACAGCGGAAAGGTTAAAAGGTACAGTGCCAGCAGATGTCCACCCAGAGGGAGACATTCCCGATGTTGTTTTTGGTGGACCAGTTTGACAGTCCTTGACCTCTCCAAACTTAAAATGTAAATGTGTACTTTGTGATCTCTGTAGACTGGAAGTTTGTTAAAGGGTCACTCTCATTAAAACTAATTTTTGCTATTGTACTCCTTATGGTAAATGAAAAATATTTCTAATATACTTTGTTTAAAAAAAATGAAGTTTTATATGTTTTATTTGTGCTTAAAAAAGCTCAAGAGCACATTTTCCCCCATCTCATACACAGACTTTGTACCAAAGTCCGAACACAGGAAGTGCCGCCTGGAGTGCTGAGGGGGGGGGGGGGGGGGGCGGGAGGTTTCCAGCCTCTTCCAATCATAGCTCCTCTCACACATAACTGCCCTATGCTGTTGGCTGGACCCCCCCCCCCCCCCCTCAGCACTCCAGGCGGCACTTCCTGTGTTCGGACTTTGGTCCAAAGTCTGTGTATGAGTTGGGGGAAAATGTGCTCTTGAGCTTTTTTAAGCACAAATAAAACATAGAAAACTTCATTTTTTTTTAAAACAAAGTATATTAGAAATATTTTTCATTTACCATAAGGAGTGCAATAGCAAAAATTAGTTTTAATGAGAGTGACCATTTAAGGACTCCAATTTTTTACAATATGTTATCACAACATGCTAGCAAAACAAGCAAGCTAAAAAAAAGCAAGCATTGCCTAGCACATATAGACACAAATAGCATGTATAGGGAAAACTCCTTTTTTCGAAGCAGGTCATCTCACCCCACTCATCAGATATGTTGAGCCAAGAGGAAAGGAAAGACACAACTATAGTTCACCATGAAAATAAAAACCTTGTGTGGCTTTTGGATAAGGAAGCCCAGCTCATGTTTACCCCATCTACCTTTCCCACTAGTATTAAAAGGGTATTCTGGCCATAGACATCTTATCCCCTATCCAAAGGATGGGACCCCCCCGCGATATCTATGCTAGGCTGCCGCTCCAGTCTCAAAAGCCTCTCCCATAGACATGAATGGAGGTGGTGTGGTGTGATGTCACAAGGGGGTTTGGTGTGACATCACATCTCCAGTCCCAGAAACACAGAGATTTCCGAGACTGGAGCAGCAGCCCGGCATAGAATGCGGGTGCTGCACGGAGATCACAAGGGGTCCCAGCGGTGATCATCTTATCCCCTATCCTATGACCAGAATATCCCTTTAAGACTCTTTATTGACACAACAGTGCTATAAAACTAGGAAAAAAATATAAATTTGTCACATCCAGTTTAGTGATCAGTGCAGACTAGAACTTGCCCCCAACCACTCACCCTACCTGCTTGTATGACTGTAAACGGTCGCTCCAACTAGGTGGTAGTCCCTTTAGCTAGAATGAGTACAAGGGGGCATACAGAATAGTGAGACAGAACAGGTCGGAAACACCTGGGCAAAACGGTACAAAATCAGAATCAAAGGCCCAGTCAATAGAAGAAATTAGTCAAACCCAGAGGGTGTAGTACAAAATCAGCAGGCAAAATGCACCATAAGAAAACAGGTAAAAGGTCAGATCATAGGGTGTCAGATAGGAAGAACATGCACAGTGAGAATAGGAACACTAGTGTAGGGAAAAATCCCTATTATGAGCATGAGTATTAGACACTAGGGAGGTTCAATATGCCCAATTGGGGCTAGGTAATAGGCGGACTGGAAACGGTGATGGAACTAGGATCAGGAATGTATGTAACAGAAGTTGCCTAAGACCACACTGTCAATATCTTCTATAAAGGCAAATAGACATTGGGCCCTTCTCTCTATAATGGGGGTTGTTAGTATATGACTCCTTTGGTTGACCTCAACTAGACACATATAGCATAAACAACTCTTGATGGTGTATCAAGAAATCCTGTCTTTGTTTCAATGCTGCAACTTATCTTGAGATATATAAAGTGAAAAGGGAAGGAAATTAAAGCTAAGCAGACAGACACCACCTTTTCAATCACATTAAAGCTGTACTCCTGTGAAAACTTTTTTTTTTTTTAAATCAACTGGATCCAGAAAGTTAAACAGATTTGTAAATTACTTCTATAAAAAAAAATCTTAATCCTTCCAGTACGTATCAGCTGCTGAATACTACAGAGGAAATTATTTTCTCTTAGGATTTCTTTTCTGTCTGTCCACAGTGCTCTCTGCTGACACCTCTGTCCATGTCAGGAACTGTCCAGAGCAGGAGAAAATCCCCATAGCAAACATATGCTGCTCTGGACAGTTCCTAAAATGGACAGAGGTGACAGCAGAGAGCACTGTGGTCAGACAGAAAAGAAATCCAAAAAGAAAAGAATTCCCTTTGTGGTATTCAGCAGCTAATAAGTTCTGGAAGGGTTAATATTTTTTTAATAGAAGTAATTTACACATCTGTTTAACTTTTTGGCACCAGTTGATAAATAAAAATAATCATGTTTTCCACACAAAAAAAAGACAAATTCAGTTTAGAATAAAAAAAAGGCATGGACAAATGCAAAACCATCAGACAAGATCTTAGGCTGTGTTTAAACACTGCAGCTAATCACCGCATGCATTGTTGCTGCAAATGACCTAAATAGTGGTAAAAAAAATTGTGCATTTTACGACAATTCACATAATTTGCTGAAAATGTGCCATTTTACCATAATTTCGGTCATTGGTGCCAAATATTCATGCGGTAATTAGCTGCAAAGTATGAACACAGCCCTAGAGATCTGTATAATACAACATGTAAACCTTATGTATTAAAACATCATTCACACCAACCACCTTTTGTAGTATTTGTGAGTATCCACATACCACATATTTTTTCACGGAGCAAAGAGGAAGCAATCTAAGCAATACGATTGGATAAAAATTTGTGCAATGTAGACTTAAATACCAGAAGAAAAAAAAAATAACCTAAATGCTATTTTAGAGATGACAAAGGTAAAATCAACACAACAACAATTCACCTAGTAAGATTTACACCCAAGGGTCCCTTTCCCCAGGTTGGCGCATTAAACAATGGAGACAGTAACGGAGACAAAGGAAAACAGTGGTGAATAATGTATGAGAAAATTCAGTGAAAATAAATGAATTCCGACAATTTCTCGCTTCAATTTCCTTCTTTATGAGGTGTGGTAGACATGACTACTCGCCAGACTCAACAGCCCCGACCATCAGTTTTCATATGCTATTAGAATCCAAATTACGTAGGAAATATTAAATAACTCCCGAGTGGCCTTTAATTTCCTCATTTACTTGTCCGAGATACAATGAATCTCTCGAAGTTGCAGGAATAATGGATCTGTAAGAATTTCTCTCCCATCCCCCTCCGCCCCCCGAACCACAAGGTAAGTGGTAGAAGTAATGAATCTTTACGAGAACAATCAGCCGACCACTTAACAAACCTCCAGCAAAAACACAATAATTATTCCCGAGCGCTGAGGTAAATTACATTGGATCTAATGGGCATCTGAAGGCTACAACTTGTCGTTTTGACCCGGGGTAGAGACCCACATGAAAAATGATGAGCGGGGTCATTTCCTGGGATGAGACAATGGTAACCGGTTCAATTCCATTATGGAAAAACAAATAATAGCCTGCAGCATATGGGACCCGGCGAGGTATCGTGCATTGAATTGTGAGAGCGCCCTATAATTAACACAAGCCCAAAGATCAATGCTACTTATCCTGCAAATGAAGACTTGTCCATGTATTGACAAACACATAAGTGATCAGGTGATTGATGAATCCTCATTGTCGAAAGGGAAGAAAATATTGTCTTTTGACAGGAAGGCTTCCTCCGTCCAATAACGGGTTTGTTTGCCAAATAAATTACAATTTGTTATTGTCTATTTTTTGGAATGCAGTGTGACAAGATAGGTGGTTGAAGTGTAGATGGCTCTTACCCTTCTTGACATTGGGCGGACACTCATCCCCAACAGTGGTCGAATGGGTCAAGGAGGCCATTTTCATTATGAGACTGAAGGAGTTAATGGTAGAGAATTCTGATGATCCAAGTAGATGATCCAAGCATGGGTTACTATTCAGAGCCCCTTAGACTTAAAGGGGTATTCCCATGCCCCAGCCTTCTAAACATCCGGTTCCGAAGGATTGGAGCAGAGGCTGCGGTTGTAACGTCACGGCCATGCCCCTTCGTGATGTCATGCTATGCCCCCTGTCATAGACGTCAATGTAGGGGGTATGACTGGACGTCATGAGGGGGCGTGGCCATTACGTTGCGACCGCGGCCTCTGCTCCAAGCCTTCTGAACCAGATGTTCAGAAGGCTGGGGCATGGGAGTACCCCTTTAACAAAACAATCCTTTTCTTTATCCCTTTTCATTTATTATTGTTATTTTGGTTATGGTTTTTCTTTCTATCGTGTGTCCTTTTCGTCTATCTTTGGTTTGCTTTCTTGCTCTTTTTTTTTTGTTTGTTTGGATCAGACTATTGTTCCATTAACTGAGATAAATAATATTTCTTCATTTATATAGCACCAACATATTCTGTGGCACATCACATTGTTTGTCATCATCACTCACTGTCTATGGAGGGGGGAGGAAGGAATCAGTGAAGGAGAGAGCCACATCCACATGCTCTGAAAGGACTGAAAATTATAGACGAACCCTGCAGAGCAGAAATCTTCAGAAAAATACCATGTACAAGTTATATAGTGGCCATAAATATTGCTGCTCTTCATGTGCACACACAGGGCAGGTTATCCGGAAAAGTCTATGGAGTGTATGGGGGGGAGGGGGGAGAGCGAGGAGGGGGTCTATGTAGGGGAGTGTAGGATGTCTATGTAGGGGAGTGTAGGATGTCTATGTAGGGGGGGGGGAAGGGAACTCCACCCACCAGCTCTTGAAGAACTGAAAATTAGAGATGAAACCCGCAGAGCAGAAATCTTCTGAAAAGTACCGTATACAAGTTATATAATGGCCAGGAATAATGCTGCTCCTCATGTACACACACAGGGCAGGTTGTGTGGAAAAGGTACCTGATATGACAGGTATGCTTTAAAGTGTAAACTTTGGGCACAGATAACACTTTTCCCTGCCAATTCACATGCACATTCCTGTCCATAGAGTAGAGTAGTGATGGTAGTTGTTAGTGCTGGTATAGTAAAAATGTTCAGTGTATTTTGTCAATGGTTGAATAAGCAGCCTTGAAAAGTGACAACCACTGTTCAGAGCCAGGATCGGGTTCAGAGCAATTTACTTCCAGCCTCCTCTTGGCAGGTAATATAAAGTGCATTACTCAGTCAATGGAGAAAATGAGCGCGGGAGAGAGCACTTCACAGCGAAACAAGAGAAATCTGAAATCTGGGTTCTGTAGGGAGAAACGATGGCAAGAAAATTCAGAATAAGATAGATATTCCGCAACATCGTGTTTTTTCGACAATTTGTCTCTTAACACTGTTGTCTTTGTAACGTCTATTGCAAAAAAGTAATTTCCCATCAGTTAAAGGGGTATTCTGGCTTCATACATGTTAACCCATAAGATGTATGATCGCAGGGGGTCCCACCGCTGGGGACCCGCGCAATCTTGGTGCAGCCCCCAGCCTTCTGTGCTGGGTGCTGCCTACAAGTTTGGGACGAGACATCACGATCACGCCCCTAGTGATGTCACGCCATGCCCCCCTCCATTCAGGTCTATGGGAGGGGGCGTGACGGCTGTCACGCCCCCTTCCATAGACATGAATGGAGGCAGCATGGCGTGGTGTGACATCACTAGGGGGCGTGGCTGAGACATCACATCCCCTATCCTTTGGATAGGGGATAAGATGTATAAAGCCAGGATACCCCTTTAAGCAGCTGGATAATGATGGAGACAGAACCCAGTTTGCTCACTAGCAGTGTCCCTGTAAAATGATGTACTCATGGGATTTATTAAAGGGTGAGGTCAATAATTCCATAAAAATAAAAGCAGAAGGAATGGGGACATCAGTGGATTTTTCAGTTGCAATTGTAGGCATACAGTAGACAGTAAGGGGGTCTTCGTTTTTTTCTATCTAGTTAGTGATGTTGATCCATCTGCCAGTTTTGCTTTAAGGTCTATAGGACTGAGGAAACTAGCCCAGCACTGTACTCTGCTACCCCCCATTAGGTCCATAGACTTGGTGGCAGGGGGATTCAACCGGGACTTCTGTTTTTGGAATTGGTGGAGAACTGAATGGTCAGATGCCCATGAGTTAAGCAGTTCTCTAGATTGGATATGGTGGATATGTAGAAATTTGTCATTGGTAGAATTCCTCTTTACATTTTTCATAGGTGAAATAGGTCAGGTCATGTTCACACAATATAGGGTCCTCTGTTGATATGTTCTGTAGAAGATAATTTACCTGATTGATCCATCAAGGATGGACAAGAACAAGATGTTGGAGAGTACAATTAAAGGGGTTATCCAACATAAGGTGACTTAAGTTAGTAAGTGTCATATAGTAATGGACAAGCTTACCAAGGATCTGTACTTGTGTTGGTGGTAAATGGCCGTGTCCTATGTTCTCCATCACGCTGATGGCTTGTTTTTGGGAACTGGCTACTTCCTTTTTTTGTGGTCTCCCTCAGATACAATCCCCAGGATCCTTTGATTCAAGGTGGGAGGTGACTTTTTTCCCTCTCACACATTGGTTGCCCCACCCATTGAAGCACAGCACAACCTGACAAACAAGCTATGTGTAATGTCCGTTTATTTGTTTTTGTACTTCTCTGTTTAGGTGTGTATACACACACTAGTTTGTTCTGAGCAGTTTGCTATTCTCCCTGGATTGGGAATAGTTAAGGCTCAGAGATCTCGGATGTGCCTATTTTAACCAGAGTTCTCCTGCATTCTGGTGCTGGTTATTTTGTGCAATACTCTGACTATGTCTGCTTGAGAATTTAACTTGTATTTAACTTGTGATTTTATCTAAGTTTTAGCCATGGTTAAATAGTCTTGTTTATTGTAGATTTTAGTCTGTTACATTTGTCAGTTTTAGGATTAGTATGTCCGTTCTTCTTAGTCTGTGTTCACACTGTGTTTGTCTAGTTTTTCCTGTGCTCTGTATGTAATAATTCCTGTTTGGTATCCTGGAGTCTATTAAGACTCATCTGGTTCTGGTCAAGAGTTTCATATATTATATATCTGTTTCCTATTGGGTCAGCATTCTGATCACACAGTGGGGTGTGCTCGCTGGCCAGAAGTCTATTTGGCTTTATTATAATTTCTACTCCTTTTGTGGAGTGGGGTGTCCAATTTGTTAGTTCTGTGTCCCAGTGTGAACAGTGTCCTATGTTACCTGATCAGTTTAGTGTTCTAGCTTTCAGTTCTTCTGCTCATCCCCTGCAATTCCTGGTTTCTGCTGTATACTCGTACCATGCCTAGTCTTGTTCATTTATCCATGTCTGCTGTTTATCTGGATTCTGGTTTGTGAAATGTTTGTTAATACACTATATTCTTCCCTGTTGGTATGCGTATCCTGTCTGGTTTATCTGTACTGGTTTTTGTATTCACGTTCTGTTTCTGGCCTGTGACCGACTATGTATATTATTTGTTTTTATGAGATTACACAGCACAGACAGGGACCAGCTCCAAGTTGTCGATTCATTGCTTAGGGTGTATGGGCAAGTAGGCAGGGAGAGTGTCACTAGGGACAGCTTAGGGCTCACTCTCCCTATCCACTCAGTCGGTCAGGACACTGTTGATCTGTGTGATGATGAATGCACCAACATATGTGCAGGTAATGTCATCAGGGGGCTGGCTTCACACACAACAGAAAAAGTATTCAGTCCCTATTTTAGCATCTGACTTGTGATGTATTGTCTCAAGCCAAACAGTAAGTTGGGAAAGGTCTGAGCCAACACTCATTTTGTAGGCTAACAAAAATAAAGTTCCTGGGAAAAGAAAGCCGCCAAACACAGGTAAGTGAAGTATATTAGTAACTAGACTAAGCTTGTTGCCCCTGTCTTAAATTTAAAGAACCAAAAATCCTGGAATACCCCTTTAACCTAACCAGGACCATACATTCTCTTTCAGATAACTGGAGAGGATAGCACAGTGCTGTAGAAGAACTCTAGTGGACACTATCAGACCCTTTTATGTGAAGGATGGGGAAGAAACCTGAGCCCAAACCCAGGGCCTTCACCTCACTCCCTGATACATGAGGAAATGAATGACCAGAAGACCCTAGAACCCACCAACAAGACCATTGAGCTGCTGACTGGAAAGGTTCCTACGAAGTGTCTGGACTTGGCTGTCTATGTAAATGAATAATTTGGTATCATCTGGAATCATACTAAAAAGTTTCAATATTTAAGCTACTCTGAAGAGTTTTTGTGACTTATACCTGAAAGGGTACAAGAAGGAAAGAGTTAATGTTACTCGGCGTTGCTTCAGTGCTGTTTCGGAATGTGCACGATAACGACACTTCATCTACACGTAGACTGTCAGTCAGTAAACACGTATCCCTCACTTGTGGTTTTCACAGATCTATATACAAAAAGATTTTCAGCAAGTGGATGTCATAATATTATGATACAGAAATTTGGCGCTAACTTTAGCAGGTGTCTTTTCATTGATGCCGACAGTTACTCGGAAACGTTACTGATTTTATTTTTTAAATATGCTCTTTTTGTTTCCTAGAAGCCTCGTCACTTTTCTGTGAAATGTAAACTTTGGTTTATAAAGAGGTACTCTGAATAAAATGAACGGTGATATAATAGTTCCAACATGTAACATTCTCTTTGAGATAAAGCCCCACAGCGCATTTTTTTTTTGTGTCATCGTCTTCCTGTTTAATTCACGGCATGGCAAACAAGATAGTAACAGACATGAGAATGTCTTCCTGGCAATGCTGAGTCCTAATCTAACACAGATCAGTCGTCTGCAGGATCAGCCAGCTTGTCCAGCATCGATTGCCCAGCCAGCACAAAACACAAGCTTTTTAAGCTCTAAGCCTTAAGCGCTCTGTTCTCCCTCCTGTTTTACATACCGAGATCCCAAATGGATTTCTGAAAAAAAGGGAACGAGGTTTAACATTTCTAAAGATAAAAGTTTCTTCTGGTTCTTCTGGAATCTTAGTTCAGAAAAATGGAAAGAGACAAGACTGTGTTCACACTTCATTTTAGAACTGGCATGTGTCAGTATAATTTCCTATTGGTGGTATGCGGGGGTGGGCACGGATAGCAAAGGGACTCAAAAACAATGGGGGATCTTTATCAAAGGATTTAGACCGTTTTTTTCTGTCTAAATTTGTCGCACAGAAAGTCGCAGTCTAAATATGTGCAACTTTTCTGTGAGTTTTGCTTTAGAGGATCTTTAGAACATGATGCATTCTAGTCTATTTTAGACAGAAAAATGCATTGGTGCTTAACTTATCAAAAGCGACTTTTCAGCGACAAGTCGCATCGGCTGAAAGTGCGCCGAAATGTCAGACCATGCTGGAGCAGGTTTAAATACAGTCTAAGGGTACGTTCACACGCGCGGATTTACAGCGTATTTTAAGCTGCAAATCCGCTGGTGAAAGCCCCGCTGTATGCTGGCTTTACATGTGCCTGCTGGTAGCGGCAATGCGCCGCTACCAGCAGACACACTGCGATGTGCGAGTCGCAGTGTACTCGCACATCGCGAAAGCTCTCTGCCTAGCTCGCTGCACTGTGTCTGCTCGTAGCGGCGTATTGCCATTACCAGCAGGCACATATAAAGCCAGCATACAGCGGGGCTTTCACCAGCGGATCCGCAGCTAAATACGCTGCGAAAATCCGCCCGTGAGAACGTACCCTAAAACATAGATCCTGAAGTCAGGGTGGAGAATTTATGAAGAGCCGTGCGCCTTTTGATATATTAGGCGCACAATAGACCGGCCTAACCCTCTGTAGTTTGGTCTATATTGATGCGGGACATAGACAACTTTGATAAATATCCCCCAAATGTGTCAATACTTGAAAAATGAAAAATTCTCCAAAATCTGTCCGGGCGATGCTGGGAATTGTAGTTTGGAGGCACACTAGTTGAGAAACTCTGCTCTATGTAAGTTTTTTTTATGTTTTTTTGCTTTGCACTGGACCTTCTGCCGCTGCACATACAATACACAGCAAGCTTCTCAATGACGATGAGAGTCACAGTCATTTATTTCATCAGATCAGTCAGCATTTGGCTTCAATGAGCTTTCAGATGTGATCGTCTGAAAAACTGAGCAATCAGCAAGCCCATTTGACTGATTTGGATGTAAAAGGCATTGCGCAGCATGCTATGTATTGTAGTACAGGCAAACTGCAGATACATAATGATCAAAAATGTGATAATAAGAATCAATACAAAGGCGTTTGTAGCCTTTAAATTAGTCTGATAAACCATTAGCACATAATGTACACAATGTCCTATACAGCAGTAGCCCTCAGCTCAGTCCTTAAGGCACACCAACATTCTGTTTCTATTTTTAGTTGCTTTATTGGAATAGAACAGGGAACAATTCAAATCCTGTACTGTTTGTGGGCCATGAAAATCTGGGTTAGGGGGCTCTGCTGAACTAGTGGTGGTCCTTCTTCGTCTACTACTTTGCATTGGACTATTTTCTGCAGCTAGCACACATAATACACAGCAAGCTTCTCAATGATGAGAGTCACAGCCATTGATTTACTTGGATCTGTCAGAATTCAGCTTCAAAACAGATCAGCCAAATAACTGAGCCATCAGCGAGCCTATCTGACTGATTTGACTGTGAAAGGCATCGAGCAGCATGCTGTGTATTGTAATATATGCAAAATGCAGATGAATAATGATCCAAAAGACAAGCAATCAAAATGTTGCAATAAATAAATCAATACAAAGGTGTTTGTAGCCTTTAAATTACTCCGACAAACCATTGGCACAGAACTTACACAATGTCCTATACAACAGTAGAACCCAACCCAGGCCTCATCGCCCACCAATATATTTTTCTTCCAGTTACTCCAATGGAATAGAACAGGGAAGAATTTTAATCCTGCACTGTTGGAGGGCCTTAACGGGGTGGAAAACATTTTTTTTTTCATATCCACTGGTTGCAGAAAATTAAACAGATTTATAAATTACTTTTACTAAAAAATCTTAATCCTTCTAGTACTTATCAGCTGCTGTATGCTCCAGAGGAAGTTGTGTAGTTCTTTCCAGTCTGACCACAGTGCTCTCTGCTGACACCTCTGTCCATGTCAGGAACTGTCCAGAGTAGAAGCAAATCCCCATAGCGACCTATCCTGCTCCAGACAGTTCCTGAAATGGACAGAGCTTTCAGCAGAGAGCACTGTGGTCAGACAGAAAAGAACAACTAAACTTCCTCTGTAACATACAGCAGCTGATAAGCACTGGAAGGATTAAGATTTTTTTTTAATAGAAGCAATTTACAAATCTGTTTAACTTTTTGCCAACAGTTGATTTGAAAAAAAAAAAAAAAAAAATTGTTTTCCACCGGAGTACCCCTTTAACCCCTTAAGGACACATGACGTTCTCATACGTCTCCATTTCCGAGTCCTTAAGGACACATGACGTATGAGAACGTCATGTGTTTTACCGGCCCCCCGCAACCATCTGGAGCGGAGCCGGTGCCCGATGCCTGCTGAAATCGTTCAGCAGGCATCGGGGCATATCGCCCAGGGGGGTCATGATGACCCCCCATGTCGGCGATGGCCGCAGATCGCTGGACAATTCAGTCCAGCGATCTGCGGCGGATTCCGGGTCAATCGGGTATCCAGTGACCCGGTGACCCGGAATTATTGGCTGATCGGGGCAGTCAGAGACGGCCCCGAACAGCCAGAGCCTGCAGGGGTGAGGGGGCACTGGTGCCACCTCACGATCGCCCTGATTCGTCGGCCGGATTACCGGCCGACCAATCAGGGCGCCTGCTGCGGGTGTCACTCCCGCAACCCGCTCCGCCCCTCTTCCGGAGGACTTGAGCGGGTGCGGGACGTGCACCCCGGGTGCTGGGGACCCCGATCCCCGGCGCCCCTGTTGGGATCGGGGCCCCAGGAGCAGCGGCGGCGGCGGAGACGACGAGGGACTGACCTGGTGCAGCGAGGATCGTTGGAGGTGAGTGACAGCCTCCTGCTGTTGCTTAGCAACAGCTCCCAGCATGCAAAAAGGGCATGCTGGGAGCTGTAGTTAAGCAACAGCAGGAGGCAGACCACCACAACTCCCAGCATGCCCTTATGGGCATGCTGGGACTTGTAGTTTTGCAACAGCTGGAGGCACATTCTTTCTATGGAAAAGTGTACCTTCAGCTGTTGTGTAACTACAACTCCCAGCTTGCACAATCAGCTAAAGTGCATGCTGGGAGTTGTAGTGGTGCATCTGGTGGTTGCATAACTACAACTCCCAGCATGCCCGTTGGCTGTCGGTGACTGCTGAGAGTTGTAGTTTTGCAACAGCTGAAGGCACACTGAGTTAAGTAGCAAACCAGTGTGTCTCCAGCTGTTGCATAACTACAATCCCCAGCATCCCCAGCCAAAGTAGTATGCCTCCAGCTGTTGCATAACTACAACACCCAGCATGCCCTTCCGCTGTCCGTACATGCTGGGGGTTGTAGCTTTTGCAACAGCTGAAGGCACACTGGTTGCAAAACACTGAGTTTGTTACCAAACTCAGTGTTTCACAACCAGTGTGCCTCCAGCTGTTGCAAAATTACAACTCCCAGCATGCACTGATAGACCGTACATGCTGGGAGTTGTAGTTTTGCAACAGCTGGATGTCCCCCCCCCCCAATGTGAACGTACAGGGTACACTCACATGGGCGGAGGATTACAGTAAGTATCCGGCTGCAAGTTTGAGGTGCGGCAAAATTTCTGCCGCAGCTCAAACTGCCAGCGAGAAACTACTGTGAACCCCCCGCCCGTGTGACTGTACCCTAAAAACACTACACTACACTAACACACAATAAAATAAAAAGTAAAAAACACTACATATACACATACCCCTACACAGCCCCCCTCCCCTCCCCAATAAAAATGAAAAACGTCTGGTACGCCACTGTTTCCAAAACGGAGCCTCCAGCGGTTGCAAAACTACAACTCCCAGCATGCACTGATAGACCGTACATGCTGGGAGTTGTTTTGCAACAGCTGGATTTCCCCCCCCCCCCCAATGTGAACGTACAGGGTACACTCACATGGGCGGAGGATTACAGTAAGTATCCAGCTGCAAGTTTGAGCTGCGTCAAATTTTCTGCCGTAGCTCAAACTGCCAGCGAGAAACTACTGTGAACCCCCGCCCGTGCGACTGTACCCTAAAAACACTACACTACACTAACACAAAATAAAATAAAAAGTAAATAACACTACATATACACATACCCCTATACAACCCCCCTCCCCAATAAAAATGAAAAACGTCTGGTACGCCACTGTTTCCAAAACGGAGCCTCCAGCTGTTGCAAAACAACTACTCCCAGTATTGCCAGATAGCCGTTGACTGTCCAGGCATGCTGGGAGTTTTACAACAGCTGGAGGCACCCTGTTTGGGAATCACTGGCGTAGAATACCCCTATGTCCACCCCTATGCAAGTCCCTAATTTAGGCCTCAAATGCGCATGGCGCTCTCACTTTGGAGCCCTGTCGTATTTCAAGGCAACAGTTTAGGGCCACATATGGGGTATCGCCGTACTTGGGAGAAATTGGGCTTCAAATTTTGGGGGGTATTTTCTGCTATTACCCTTTTAAAAAATGTAAAATTTTTGGGAAAACAAGCATTTTAGGTAAAAAAAATATATATTTTTTTACATATGCAAAAGTCGTGAAACACCTGTAGGATATTAAGGTTCACATTACCCCTTGTTACGTTCCCCGAGGGGTCTAGTTTCCAAAATGGTATGCCATGTGGTTTTTTTTTGCTGTCCTGGCACCATAGGGGCTTCCTAAATGCGGCATGCCCCCAGAGCAAAATTTGCTTCTAAAAAGCCAAATGTGACTCCTTCTCTTCTGAGACCTGTAGTGCGCCAGCAGAGCACTTTTCACCCCCATATGGGGTGTTTTCTGAATCGGGAGAAATTGGGCTTCAAATTTTGGGGGGTATTTTCTGCTATTACCCTTTTTAAAATTGTAAAAATTTTGGGAATTCAAGCATTTTAGGTAAAAAAAATATATATTTTTTTACATATGCAAAAGTCGTGAAACATCTGTAGGGTATTAAGGTTCACATTACCCCTTGTTACGTTCCCCGAGGGGTCTAGTTTCCAAAATGGTATGCCATGTTTTTTTTTTTTGCTGTTCTGGCACCATAGGGGCTTCCTAAATGCGGCATGCCCCCCAAAAACCATTTGTCGCTCCTTCCCTTCTGAGCCCTCTACTGCGCCCGCCGAACAATTAACATAGACATATGAGGTATGTGCTTACTCGAGAGAAATTGGGTTTCAAATACAAGTAAAAAATTTCTCCTTTTTACCCCTTGCAAAAATTCAAAAATTGGGTCTACAAGAACATGCGAGTGTAAAAAATGAAGATTTTGAATTTTCTCCTTCACTTTGCTGCTATTCCTGTGAAACACCTAAAGGGTTAATACACTTACTGAATGTTTTTTTGAATACTTTAGGGGGTGTAGTTTTTATAATGGGGTCTTTTATGGGGTATTTCTAATATGAAGACCCTTCAAATCCACTTCAAAACTGAACTGGTCACTGAAAAATAGTGAGTTTGAAAATTTTGTGAAAAATTTCAAAATTGCTGTTGAACTTTGAAGCCCTCTGGTGTCTTCCAAAAGTAAAAACTCATAAATTTTATGATGCAAACATAAAGTAGACATATTGTATATGTGAACCCAATATATTTTGAATATCCATTTTCCTTACAAGCAGAGAGCTTCAAAGTTAGAAAAATGCAAAATTTTCATTTTTTTCATCAAATTTTGGTATTTTTCACCAAGAAAGGATGCAAGTTACCATAAAATTTTACCACTAAGTTAAAGTAGAATATGTCACGAAAAAACAATCTCGGAATCAGAATGATAACTAAAAGCATTCCAGAGTTATTAATGTTTAAAGGGACAGTGGTCAGAATTGCAAAAAACGCTCCGGTCCTTAAAGTATAAAATGGCCTGGTCCTTAAGGGGTTAAGAACTGGGGACTTCTGAAAAACAAAGTATAAAAACTGCTGAACTAGTGGTGGTCCTTCTTTAACTACTGCATACCAGGCTACAGAAATATTTATACGAGTTTTCAAGAATTTTTTGAAGATTATTTTCCCTTTAACATCAAAGGATCTGCAATACCAAATTGGCTTTGAGTTTCTATTTTTTTTTTCTTTTTTTAAAGTAGATAGAGAAAAAGACCGAGCTGGAAAAGTGATTATTATAGCCACCTATCTAAATAGTAGAGCAGCCGCGATCACCCGGAGATACCTTCTGTAGAACAACATTATCAATTCATCAAAGAAGCAAATGTCATTAGGAACTGAGAGACCGGGAATCACTGCATTTGATCTTTGGCGTTGATAGCATTGCTATTGATTGGCATATACTCTGGCTTCAGTAGGTGTAGACACAAGACATCAGACCTGCTTGGATCTTGTCAATCAAGTGGCTTCGAAAAGAGCAAAAAACCCTTAACCCCTTCCCGACCTATGACATACCTGTACGTCATGGGTGGCAAGGTGTTCCCGACCCATGACATACAGGTACGTCATGGACATTACTGCCGCTACTCGCGGCATCCCGCAGCGCCCGGAAAGATGGTGGCTATCACTGATAGCCAGCCATCTTACCGTGCGACCACGGGGGGTTTCATCCCCCACCCCCCCCCCCCAGCGATCGCTGCTATCAGCTGGTCAAATCTGACTAGCTGATAGCAGCGTTTCGCTATGAAAATACTTAGCAGCGCGGTGTGTGAGTCCCGATCACGGGGATCGGGACACACACCGCACTGCTAAGTGTCCCTGACCCGTCCCCCGGCGTCACTTACCCGTCGGAGCGGTGTCCCGAGCGGTCCCGGCGTCCTCCGTGCGGTCCCGGCGTCCTCCGTGCGGTCCCGGCTGCGCTGCGTCCCGGAGGTGAGTTTCCGGCAGCAGTGCGGCATCTTCATTGGCAGCAGTGAGATCGCCGTAAAGCGATCTCACTGCTGCCTCTGAGAGTTTCAAAACTGCAACTCCCAGCATGCCCAGACAGCCTTTGGCTTTCTGGGCATGCTGGGAGTTGTAGTTTTGCAACATCTGGAGGTCCACAGTTTGGAGACCACTGTATAATGGTCTCCAATCTGTGCTCTTCCAGATGTTGCAAAACTACAAATCTCAGCATGCTCAGTCTGTCCAGGCATGCTGGGAGTTGTAGTTCTCTAACATCTGGAAGAGCACAGATTGGAGACCATTATACAGTGGTCTCCAAACTGTGGACCTCCAGATGTTGCAAAACTACAACTCCCAGCATGCCCAGACTGCCCAAGCATGCTGGAAGTTGTAGTTCGGCAACATCTGATCCTTCAGATATTGCCGAACTACAACTTCCAGCATGCCTTGGCAGTCTGGGCATGCTGGGAGTTGTAGTTTTGCAACAACTGGAGGCACACTAGTTGGGAAACATTGTCCGTTTCCTACCTCAGTGCCTCCAGCTGTTGCAATTGTTGCAAAACTATAACTCCCAGCATGCACTGACAGACCATGCATGCTGGGAGTTGTAGTTTTGCAACAGCTGGAGGCACACTGGTTTGGAAACACTAAGTTTGGTTGCAAAAGACTTGAAAGTTTATTACTTAACTTAGTGTTTTTCAAACCAGTGTTCCTCCAGCTGTTGCAAAACTACAACTCCCAGCATGCACGGACAGCCAAAGGGCATGCTCGGAGTTTGCAACAGCTGGATGTTTGCCCCCTCCCCCCAATGTGAATGTACAGGGTACACTCACATGGGCGGAGGTTTACAGTGAGTGCTGCAAGTTTGAGATGGCGCAAATTTTGCGCTGCAGCTCAAACTTCCAGCGGCAAACTTGCTGTGAACCTCTGCCCATGTAACTGTACCCTAAAAACACTACACTACACTGACACTAACCTAAAATAAAAAGTAAAAAACACTACATATACACATACCCCTACACAGCCCCCCCTCCCCAAAAAATGAAAAACGTGTGGTACGCTACTGTTTCCAAAACGGAGCCTCCAGCTGTTGCAAAATAATAACTCCCAGTATTGCCGGACAGCCATTGACTGTCCAGGCATGCTGGGAGTTTTGCAACAGCTGGAGGCACCCTGTTTGGGAATCACTGGCATAGAATACCCCTATGTCCACCCCTATGCAAATCCCTAATTCAGGCCTCAAATGCGCATGGCGCTCTCTCACTTTGGAGCCCTGTCGTATTTCAGGGCAACAGTTTTGGGACACATATGGGGTATCGCCGTACTAGGGAGAAATTGCCTTACAAATTTTGGGGGGCTTTTTCTTCTTTAACCCCTTATGAAAAGGTGAAGTTGGGGTCTACACCAGCATGTTAGTGTAAAAAAATAAGTTTTTTACACTGACATGCTGGTGTTGCCCTATACTTTTCATTTTCACAAGAGGTAAAAGGGAAAAAAGACCCTCTAACTTTGTAACGCAATTTCTCCTGAGTACGGAGATACCCCATATGTGGGCGCAAAGTGCTCTGGTGGCGCACAACAAGGCCCAGAAGGGAGAGTGCACCATGTACATTTGAGGCAATTTGCACAGGGGTGGCTGATTGTTACAGCAGTTCTGACAAACGCAAAACAATAAATATCCACATGTGACCCCATTTTGGAAACTACACCCCTCACGGAATGTAATAAGGGGTGCAGTGAGCATTTACACCCCACTGGTGTATGACAGATTTTTGGAACAGTGGTCTGTGAAAATGAAAAATAAAATTTTTGATTTGCACAGTCCACTGTTTCAAATATCTGTCAAACGCCAGTGGGGTGTAAATGCTCACTGCACCCCTTATTAAATTCCATGAGGGGTATAGTTTCCAAAATGTGGTCACATGTGGGGGGGGGTCCACTGTTCTGGCACCATAGGGGCTTCCTAAATGGGACATGCCCCCCAAAAACCCTTTCAGAAAAACTCACTCTCCAAAATCCCATTGTCGCTCCTTCCCTTCTGAGCCCTCTACTGCGCCCGCCGAACACTTTACATACGCATATGAAGTATTTCCTTACTCAAGAGAAATTGGGTTACCAATTTTAGGGTGATTTCTCTCCTTTTACCCCTTGTAAAAATTCAAAAATTGGGTCTACAAGAAAATGCGAGTGCAAAAAATGAAGATTTAGAATTTTCTCCTTCACATTGCTGCTATTCCTGTGAAACACCTAAAGGGTTAAAACACTTACTGAATGTCATTTTGAATACTTTGGGGGGTGCAGTTTTTATAATGGGGTCATTTATGGGGTATTTCTAATATGAAGATCCTTAAAATCCATTTCCAACCTGAACTGGGCCCTGAAAAATTTACGATTTTGAAAATCTTGAGAAAAATTGGAAAATTGCTGCGGAACTTTGAAGCCCTCTGGTGTCTTCCAAAAGTAAGAACTTGTCAATTTTTTTATGCAAACACAAAGTAGACATATTGTATATGTGAATCAATATGTAATTTATTTGGAATATCCATTTTCCTTTCAAGCAGACACTTTCAAAGTTAGAAAAATGCTAAATTTTCAAAATTTTCATGAAATTTTTAGATTTTTTACCAAGAAAGGATACAAATATCAGTGAAATTTTACCGATAACATAAAGTAGAATATGTCACGAAAAAACAATCTCGGAATCAGAATGATAAGTAAAAGCATTCCAGAGTTATTAATGTTTAAAGTGACAGTGGTCAGATTTTCAAAAAATGCCCAGGTCATGAAGGTGAAAATGGGCTGGGTCATGAAGGGGTTAAAGGGGTACTCCGGTGGAATTTATTTTTCTAAAATCAACTGGTGCCAGAAAGTTAAACAGATTTGTAAATTACTTCTATTAAATAAATCTTTACCCTTCCAGTACTTTTAAGCAGCTGTATCCTCGAGAGGAAATTCGTTTCTTTTTGAATTTCTTTTTTTTTTCTTGTCCACAGTGCTCTCTACTGACACATCTGTCCATGTCAGGAACTGTCCAGTGTAGCATAAGTTTGCTATGGGGATTTTCTCCTGCTCTGAACAGTTTCTGATACGGACAGAGGTGTCAGCAGAGAGCACTGTGGACAAGACAAAAAAGAAATTCAAAAAGAAAATAATTTCCTCTGTAGCATACAGCTGCTAAGAAGTACTGGAAGGGTAAAGATTTTTTAATAGAAGTAATTTACAAATCTGTTTAACTTTCTGGCACCAGTTGATTTAAAAAAAAAGTCACAGGCAAGAGGAATTTAACAATGAACAAAAAAGGTTTGAGTTTGCACATAAACGGACATATGGATCTACAGCAGGTGAAATAAGTATTGGACCTGTTACCATTTTTCTCACTAAATATAGATAAGTAACAATTTTTATTGTTTTTAAAAAAAATAGGCTGTACAAGAATATAATAAAGATTGCGTAACAATTGAAAATGGCAACTGGATCTACCATCCAACAAATGTCTGAATAAGTCAGAGTGATGTCACGTAAAATCTGTTTGTGAGAAAGTCCCATGAGTAGTGCAGGCTCGGTACATCAAGGTCCATAAGATGTTGGAACCAATATGTAGGTTCACACATAAGGGATGTCCGTCACCAGGTAGTAGGATAAAATCCTCTTGCTTTATTAACGATATTATCAGGACAATACAGGTACAAAAAATAGTAGTAATTCTTTGACGCGTTTCACGTCAGGGAATTATTACTATTTTTTGTACCTGTATTGTCCTGATAATATTGTTAATAAAGCAAGAGGATTTTATCCTACTACCTGGTGCCGGACATTCTTTATGTGTGGACTTTGCCACTTTAAGGCCGGGGTGGTGCCGGCGGGTCCGCTGCACAGGTGTGTGGAGCCGGCTGGGGTGGAGTTGTGTTCTACAGTCTCTTAAAATATGTAGATTTTGTTTCTGAGATGGAATGACAATACCTCGTCATAAGGGGCACAAGATAAACTAGACAAAAACGGAGCATCAGTAAGAAGTAATCATCACACAGACTATGTAAGGCAGGCTAAGTGGCAAACATACAACAGTGCACTGATAATAGAAAACAGCACACAGATATAAAACCGGGTAAGGCTGCATTTACACCACGTTTTTTACATACGGGTGCCGGATCCAGCGGGGGGAGGGGCAAACCGGGTGCTCCCGTACCCCAGCCGGATCAGCCCGTGACTCCATTTACTTTAATGAGCCGACCGGAGTCAAACGGTGACTCTGGTCTGCTCAGTTTTGACCCGTATGCGGTTTTATGACCGGACCTAAAACCGTAGTATACTAAGGTTTTAGGTCCGGTCCAAAACCGCATACGGGTCAAAACTGGTCCGACCGGAGTCACCGTTTGACTCCGGTCGGCTCATTAAAGTAAATGGAGTCACGGGCTGATCCGGCTGGGGTACGGGAGCGCCCGGTTTGCCCCTCCCCCTGCCGGATCCAGCACCCGTATGTAAAAAACTTGGTGTGAATGCAGCCTAAGTAAAACAAAACAGATAAACACTACAACAAAAAAACAGACGAACAGACAACCACAACATAGAACTCCCACACATGGAACCCTAGGAAGGGTAAGGAAAAGGGCGAAGGAATCGCCAGATTAGGCAAGCACAATGTCTATCAGGAAACAGTAGAAGACTAATAAAGGAAAATCCAATGCAAAATGTCAAGAAAAGAGCAATAGCAGGTAATAAACTATTTGGTGTGATCGACACAAAATTTTCCTATATGTTGGTGACAGCCCAAAATGCACGCAAAAAAAAAAAAACAGTTTCTTTTACAAAGTTATGTGTAAAAATGTAAAATGACACAGGGAAAAAGTAATGACTACATGAAGAATGAGAGGCATGGCAAGCCAAGACAACAGCTGAAATCTATCAGTAATTAAAAAGCAATCCAGCCCCTTGTCAGTGCAAAGTAATATCAGCCGGTTCAGTCCCAACTGATGGCTACAAAAACGTCTCATTGCCAAGGTGTCACACAAGACACATCTTATGATGGGTAAAAGCAAAGAGGCAGGATATGTATTCAAGATATGGATTTAGCGAGAGTCCCATAGACTTGAGACGTAGTCTCGCGCAAGTGGTGCAAAAGGATATAAACACTTATCCATAGCTATATCCATAGCTATAATGGTTGCTGAGGTTGTGTTGTGTTTTTGTTCCAGATGGTGCCCAAAGCTATCTCTACAATCTTATGTGGACAGCAATTAATGTCATGTGACTGCGGCGCCAATTTGAACACAAGAGTTGCGAACCAGCCGTATGTCATATCTGTCTCGTGCCGTACTCGCACATATCTGGCAGCGTCTGTATTGCTTCTTGTCAGTTCCCGGGTCAGTCGTCTCCGGTTCTTTTGCGTCGAGCGAGTTTCCTTTCTCTTCAGCGTTTTCTGTAAGTGTTACTAATTGCTCCCTAATGAATTCCCGGGCGACATATTTATTTAGAAATCAAGCTCTCAATTCATTTAATTGCTACGTTCTCCTCTTGAAAGTACTTGTGTTTTGGTTCCACCAAATTATAGGGAACAAATGGGCTTTTCCATAGGCAATTATACCACTTGTCTACATGAAACCTGCTGATCGCTTGTAATGTTTCAGCTGAATATTTTTCTCCCCAACACCATAAACATTGTAATGAGGATATTAAAGGCTTCGCTCTACGTTCTTATTGATACGTTCCCTGGAATCACTTCTTATAACTGAGACGCTTTCTCAAGTATTGATAGAGAAATGACATATAATGGATGGAGGTTACATGTTACTGAGCTGAATCTGATCATCAAATGTGAAGCTGTTTTTTTTCTTCTAATTTAAAGTGAATGTATCATCTATTTAATTGTATTTATATTTATAATAATTATTATTATTTTTATTATTATCATCTTTAATATTATAATTTTTTCACTATTTAAAGTCAGATACTGAGATATTTCCTATTCTGTTCCTAAATTCCTCAGTTATCTGATTGTATTATTATTTATTTTTTATTTTTAGTACATTATTATGGGGGCAGCCATCTTGCCTGAGCTGTTTTTAATAGCATTTAGATACAGTATATGCTTTACAGCATATACTTTGGGAGCTGATCCTATTGACTTCTATGGGAGAATTTTCTAGGCATGCTTTGTGACCTGTGCAGAGGGATGCGGGGGGAAGCTGAGCTCTGGCCTATTGTAAAAGGCCAGATGCGGTCTTATTTACATATAGGTGTTGCCTTTTACAGTAATCCTGCTAGTGATTATAAGGAAAACACTGCTGGAAGATGTACTCTATAATGGTGTTTCATAACCAGCGTGTCTTGAACTTTTGCGAAACTATATCTCCCAGCAAGCCATGCTGGGAGTTGTAGTTTCAACAGCTAGGGGCACACTGGTTGGGAAACACTGCTTTACAGAACTGAAAGTGTCAGCAGATTATTGTTAGGCTTAGTGGCCAGACTGAAAACTGCAATATTTCCAGGATTATTTGATATTAGGGCGCATTCACACCACGTATTTGCAATACAGTTCCCGTATCAGGTTTTTGAAGAAAAACGGATTCCTCAAAACCGGACTAAACTGTATCAAAACGTGTGTACACATTTCAAGCCGTATATGGTTTGAAAAACGATGTCCGGTTCCATCCGTTTTGTAAGAAAAAAAGTATAAGTTTTTAACTTTTCACTCCATTTTGAATAAAGTTTCACTTGTTTGATTGAAATTCCAAGAAAACTAACTGTGCAAAGTCAAAAACCGTATGGTGCAAACCGGATGGAACCGTACGCACATACAGTTCTGTACGGTTCCCATTGACTCCCATGTTAAAAAAAAAACGTATATGGTTCAATACAGTTTTTCACCCGGACCAAAAAACGTGGTTTTGTGTACGGGGAAAAAACTGACAAAACGTACAGGATGCAAAACGGACACAACCTGATGCATCTTTTGGCATACGGTTTTCAATGGAGAGTCAATGCGTACGGTTTTCAATACGGTTCTACGGTTTTCACATTGAAAACGTATACGGGAACTGTATTGCAAAAACGTGGTGTGAATGCAGCCTTATAGATAGTAATATGGAAAAGTAGAATTAAAAAAACACAAAAAAATTAAAAATAAAAATGTATAAAATGTTTAATATAAATACTTGCTTTAACCAATAGGTGGATTACACATTCCAGTCTATTGCCAATAATGTATCTGATTTTGTGGAGTTCACCATCTGTTGTGAGAATATCAGGAGGCCCCTATACACCTTAGACCAGTGTTTCCCGACCAGTGTGCCTTCAGCTGTTGCAAAACTACAACTCCCAGCATCAACTCACAAAGAGTCATTCCCCAGTACACAGTAGAGGAAAAAAAAAACAGTGAAGGAGACCCCCTATGGCAGTGTTTTCCAAACACTGTGTCTCCAGCCATTGCAAAACTACAACTCCCAGCATGCCCGGACAGCCTTCGGCTGTCCGGGCATGCTGAGAGTTGTAGTTTTGCAACAGCTGGAGGCACTCTGGTTAGGAAACACTGTGGGGGCTTCATGCTGTAGACATAGCCAAGTACTAAAACACTATAGTTTAGGGTTCAGGGGGGCACTGTGACCACCTAGTACTGCTGGGTTCCATAAGGTTACAGATCATCGATATACTGTATATTCCCCCTTTGCAATATCAAGAGGTTGAATGACTACAAAGAAAATCCAAATTATAATGCTAATGCAATGTTGACTTATTAATAGAATTACCTCAAGAATATTTGTTCTGTACTTTTATCCCTTACTGTCGAAATCCCCTGATGAACCCCGTATAACACTAGGGGGGGGGGGAGAAACACGTTGGCAATTAATAAGGGATTATATCCTTTTTAACAGAATTTTCTTGGGTAAGATGTCTGCTGACTTATTAATAGAATTCCCTCTATTTAATCAGAAATAAGAATAATAAACCTATTATCGGAATTTAAAATGGTATAATTTAACCAAGAATGATACTATTTCAGTCGTCTCTCGCATTCACGTCAATATACCTGTTCTGTTATATCCTAAAAGAGACTATTATAATGTAGCATTTATGTATTCTTATCACATTTTATCCATCCCGCGCGCTTAAGAATCCATTTCAAGGTAAAGGCGATAAGGATCGGGGTTGGCCTATTTTAACTTCTGTCCTCCTAACCATAAATATTTAGCAATGCAGAATACTCGGCTCGTCTCCGCGGCTGGGGGTGCATGCAGATGAGGTTCCGGGACCAATGAATAATGCAAATAAGAAGAAGAAGAGAGAGTGAGGACGGCAGGAATCCTCTCCGCTTCACCCGGTGATTCTCTGGATTTCTGCAGCATTTGTCATTATAAGTAGAATTATCGTCAAGTGGCGAAGGAGGTCGGCGGCGGCAGCAGCACCCACTCGGCGCCTCGGCGCGGTTAATAATGGAGAGTGCAGGATGCTTGGGAGATGTCAGGTCATCGAAATTAGACTCGTGCAATTTCTCCTTCTCGCCCTCCATGGGGCTCTATAATAATATAATTGCGGAGTGTTTCTGCGTCTCCGATGGGGCAGAACTTCTCTCTTGAAGACGAGAAGACGGAAAAAGTCAATTGTTCATTAAGTAGGTTGGAAGAAACTTTAAGAATCTCCCGCGGCTGAGGTTAGAAACGGATAAAAGTTCAGCATGACTACTGGTAGTTTTCATACATATCTTTTGCTTTCGGAATGATAGCCTTGGGGATTCGTGTTATTAAGTAAAGATTTATATTAGACTCGCTGAGTACCCGCCGGTGCCCGCTCTGCCTATTTTAAACCTTGTGGGAGAGGAAAAGCAACAATGATATATAAACAACACAATATTGGGGGAGTGCTGTGAGCCCTGCACTGTGTACTGCCTGCCACCCAGCTCTCCCAGCCTTCTGAAGAAAATATCTTTCTGGTAAAGTAGCCATATTGGAGCTCTTGGGGAGACTGGAAAAGCTGGGTGGCACACATACTGTGTGCCACCCTGCTTTCCCAGTCTCCTGAAACCCCAGCAGTGATAGGCTGCTTGTCCTCCATCACTTCTCTCTGCAGCAGCGCTGTCATCCCTCTCCCTGCCGCTGCACTGATGTCTTCTCTCCCCCCCTCACTCTTCAACCAACCCACAATAAGTTTTCTCTTCCTGCCGCTGCACTGATGTCTTCTCTCCCCCCTCACTCTTCAACCAACCCACAATAAACCTTCTCTCCCTGCAAGGCCCATCCACTCTCCCTGCCCCCGCAATAACTAATCTCTGCACCTGCCTGCCAGATAGTTAAATCATACTTTACCATGACTTCAGTTCAGTGGCAGGATGTTTAAAAACCCTGGGCAATCTCAGCAGCCCAAAAGTAACCCAAGCAGAAGATGTACCAGAAGTCCCATAGACTTACATGGGCTCCGCTGTTTTACTTTCGGGCTTTGGACATTGTTGATATTAGGACATCCCTAAACTCTGTTATATTTTGATTTGACATAAAGGAAAGATGGATGTGAAGTTTAATCAAATTATTTTCTAATATTGACTTAAAGGGGCACTCTAGAGGAAAAATATGTTTTCAAATCAACTGATGACAGAAAGTTATAAAGATATGTAAATTACTTTCAGTGCTTATCAGCTGATGTCATGTAGTCTTTTCAGTCAACCACCTTTGTCCATGTCAGGAACTGTCCAGAGCCCAGTCTTTCCCAAATGCGGTTCCCAAGTCCCCCCCCCCCCCCCCCCAACAGGTCATGTTTTCAGGGTTTCCTTAGCCTTTCACAGGTGATATAGTTATGGACAGCGCATCAGGCATCACCACAAGTGTTTACTGTATGGGATATCCTCAAAGTATTACCTGTTGAGGGTACACGAGGGCTGTGCTTCAGACCACTGCTCTGGACAGTTCCTGACATGAACAGAGGTGGCAGCTGAGAACACAGTAACTGGCCGGAATGACTACTTGACTTCCTCCAGGGCCTACAGCAGCTTAAAGGGGTACTCCGGCTCTAAGACATCTTATCCCCTATCCGCAGCTGGGTACCCCCGCAATCTTTCATTCGGATAGGGGATAAGATGTCTTAGGGCTGGAGTACCCCTTTAAGTACAAGAAATCTTGATATTTATAAATAAATATAAATTGCAAATCCGTGTAACTTTCTGACACCAGTTGAATTAAAAACAATTAATTTCTTCAGAGTACCCCTTTAAAGGGGTACTCCGGTGAAAAACTGTCTGCTGACATAACGAGCACAGTGCTCTCTGCTGACATCTCTGTCCATTTTATGAACTTTCCAGAACAGCATATGTTTGCTATGGGGATTTCCTTTTACCCTGGACAGTTCCTAAAATGGACAGAGATGTCAGCAGAGAGCACTGTGCTCATTATGTCAGCAGAGAGCTCTGTGTTTCAAACGGAAAATAATTTCCACTGTAGTATTCAGCAGCTAATAAGTACTGGAAGGATTAAGATTTTTTAATAGAAGTCATTTACAAATCTGTTTAACTTTCTGGCACCAGTTGATTTAAAAAAAAAAGTTTTTTCACCGGAGTAACCCTTTAAATTTCGAACTAGATTAGATGCACCCTATTTATCACAGTGGCTCCGGCTGTGTGTTCAGTTTGGTACGTCTTTAGATACTGTCGTCTATCTTCATGACACTGTCAATTAGTCAGATGGATTTCAAATGAATCAGTTTTCCCAGTAAAAAAAAAAAAAAAGACATAATCATCACTCAGGACGTCTCTGGGACAAGGTCACTGATACGGACCGGTGTGGAATGACGGAAAGAGAAGTCACCGAATATCCCTCATAATGCAGTTATGTGGGTCATCAAAAAAAAATGAGGGTGACACCGTTGTAAATCTGCTTAGTAAAGGTCACCGTCAAAGAGCAACACTGCAGGGAGGACACAATGATGACCTATGCTTTCATCATTCTCAACATACAATTTGGCAATTTTGTCGCAAAAAAACAAAACAAGTGGCACAAAAATGAACTCTCACATCTTTTCATAATTTCAAAGCATCACAAGAGACCTTTAAAAATGGGAGGAGAAAAACAAAAAGTGTAATTAACCCCTTGGGGACGGAGGGTTTTTCCGTTTTTTGCACTTTCGGTTTTTCCTCTTTACCTTTTAAAAATCATAACCCTTTCAATTGTGCACCTAAAAATCCATATGACAGCTTATTTTTTGCGCCACCAATTCTACTTTGTAATGACATCAGTCCTTTTACCCAAAAATCGAAATGGAAAAAAAATCATTGTGCAACAAAAGTGAAGAAAAAAATGTCATTTTGTACATTTTGGGGGCTTCCGTTTCTACGCAGTACACTTTTTGGTAAAAATTACACCTTATCTTTATTTTTTGGATCCATACGATTAAAATGATCCCCTACTTATATAGGTTTGATTTTGTCGTACTTCTGAAAAAAATCATAACGACACAATAAAATTGTCATCTTCTGACCCCTATAACTTTTTTTTATTTTTCCACATATGGGGCGGTATGAGGGCTCATTTTTATTTTATTCATTTTTTCATGATATAAAAAGTGACCAAAAATACGCTATTTTGGACTTTTGAATTTTTTTGCGCATACGCCATTGTTTGTGTGGTTTAATTAATGATATATTTTTTTATAATTCTAACATTTCTGCACGCGGCGATACCACAGTTTTTTTAATGAGAAAAGAGGGTTATTCAAACTTTTATTAGGGAAGGGGTTAAATGATCTTTATTCACTTTTTTTTGCAATGTTATAGCTCCCATAGAGGGCTATGGCACTGCACACACTGATCTCTTACAATGATCATTGTTATCCCTAGGATAACATTGATCAATGATTCTGCTGCTTGAACGCTCATGCCTGGATCTCAGGCACTGAGCAGTCATTCGGCGATTGGACACCAGGAGGCAGGTAAGGGGACCCTCCTCGTGTCCTACAGCTGTTAAGAACGCCGCAGTAAATGTTACTGCGGCGGCCCTGAACAACCGACCGGCTATGATGCGGGGCCATGGCATGGCCCCGCGTTATAGAAAGGGAGCGGGTGAAGGGCGTACAGGTACGCCCTTCGTCCCCGAACAGCCCCCTGAGCTAACCGTCAGCACTTTAGTTTCACTTTTGATCAACTTTGAACACCGCGTCTAAAGTGTTAATAGTGCCGCGCGCTATTATCCACGGGTCCCGGGCATTGTTAGAGGCGTGGCCCCACGTTATAGAAAAGGAGTGGGCGAAGGGCATACAGGTACGCCCTTCATCCCCAACAGGTTAAAGGGATACCCCACTGCCTCAGGGCAGTTTTGTTGCTAACACTGAGTGCGTGGTCATGACGTCACGAATCCCAGCAGCCCACACCCAGCGTTCGGAACAAAATGTTCCGGATGCTGGGGCAGTGAAGTACCTCTTTAATATCGTTGGAACAGAAATGACAGTAATTTTTGAATATCTCCCCCTTTCTTTTTTTTACAAGTGGTTCTTGGGTCAGGATCGGGCCCTGTCCGCGCACAGGAGAATCAGGAGTGGGGGAGTGAGGTGGGCAAGTGTTGCTATTTTTCTACTTTTGTAGAACACAAATCCTTCCATGATTGATTTCTGGTTGTGGCAACCAGGGGGGGGTGGGGGTGGGGGGTTTTGGGTCACAATGCAACCTGGTTCCCTTTCATTACTGTGATGCATTGGCCGTGACACACATCACTGGGTCAAAGTGGCACAGTATAGCCCCCCACCTAAAGGCTTAAGTGTTAATGATCTGTTGGGCCTCACCGCCGGTCAAACAATCCAATTCCCATTTCGCCAGGTTGGGCGCATTGTTTGTCCATTATCCCATCCCAATGTTTCCACAGCACTTAAATAAAATAGTTACTCATCATTTCGGCGGTTCTTACAGACTGCGCGGCTTCTCTCCATGTGTCCTATATATATAACATGTATAAATTTTTAATACGAAAAGAGAAGCCTCATTGAGTCGCCCCATTCCGGGAGCTGTAATTTCGGCTTAATAAGGCACTATTGGTAATCAATAGGTTAATCACTTAGCGCTAATGAGGAGCAGAGTATTGGTGATAGAGCCGAGACCGCTACCTAACCAGGAGCTAGAATATTTATCATGAACCCCCGGGCTACGACACAAAACCTTCACCGCATTACGGAACAACCAGCGCACATCTACTTAGAGGTCAAAGGGGGGCGTTGTGTACGGCTAAACCTCAGAACAGATCCGCTATCCTCACTCCAATCACCCTCAGGTCTCGTACTAAAAAATCACCAAGGGACATCCCGATGTAGCCCTTTAGGTCGGTGTTTCCCAACCAGGGTGCCTCCAGCTGTTGCAAAACTACAACTCCCAGCATGCCCGGACAGCCTTCGGCTGTCCGGGCATGCTGGGAGTTGTAGTTTTGCAACAGCTGGAGGCACCCTGGTTGGGAAACACGGCTTTAGGTAATCCGATGAGCTGTGCGTGTAAGTTACAAGCCAAGTAATACAAACATGATGAATTAAAGGGGTACTCCCCTGGAAAACTTATTTTTAATTTTTCTTTTAACTCAACTGGTGCCAGAAAGTTAAACAGATTTGTAAAGGAGTAACCTACCCCTCAAGACTAGTACCAGTTACCTGATACATGGATGAATAATAATACAAATAAATAGCTGGATCGTGCTTCAAATATAGGATACAATTTTATTAAAAATATATATAAAATGTCAATTGATATGACTTAGCCTCGTTGCACAGGGCCCTTGTGCCGAGGAGAAGAAATAGATTTACTTAGACATATAATTATAATATATAAACACCAATATTTTTACAAAAATATAATATAAAATATAAAAAAAAAATATATATATATATATAGATATATATATTTATTTATTTTTTTATATTTTTTTATATATTTTAATTTTTTTTATATTTTTTTTATATTTTTTATATTTTTTTATATTTTATATTATATTTTTGTAAGTCATATCAATTGACATTTTATATATATTTTTAATAAAATTGCATCCTATATTTGAAGCACGATCCAGCTATTTATTTGTATATTATTATTATTATTATTAATATTATTATTATTATTCATCCATGTATCAGGTAACTGGTACTAGTCTTGAGGGGTTGGTTACTGTTTGAAAATATTGTTTTAAATTTCCAGCACCTGGTGTAGGTGCACAACCTCCTTACCTCGGCTAGTTAACTGTGAGGTGCACAACCCTTTTTGTTTCAGATTTGTAAATGACTTCTATAAAAAAAAAAATCTTAATCCTTCCAGTACTTTTTAGGGGCTGTATACTACAGAGAAAATGCTTTTCCTTTTGAATCTCTCTTCTGTCACGACCACAGTGCTCTCTGCTGACCTCTGCTCTCCATTTTAGGAACTGTCCCGAGCAGCATATGTTTGCTATGGGGATTTTTTTCCTGCTCTGGACAGTTCCTAAAATGGACAGCAGAGGTCAGCAGAGAGCACTGTGGTTCGTGACAGAAGAGAAATGCAAAAAGTAAAGCATGTCCTCTGTAGTATACAGCCCCTAAAAAGTACTGGAAGGATTAAGATTTTTTTTAATAGAAGTCATTTACAAATCTGTTTAACTTTCTGGCACCATTTCATTTAAAAAACCAAAAAGTTACCCACGGGAGTGCCCCTTTAATGTAGCCTGTTACCGACCGTCGAAGAACAAATAATCCAGAATGCTGCAGATGAGGAATATGCACAGTTATGGAGGGCGGCTGCAATCGTTAGCACATAGAGGACATAGTGTTATATAGAGGACGTTATTTTATATTAGAGGAGAAAGGTTTCTGCAGTAATATCAGGAAGTATTACTTTACTGAGAGAGTAGTGGATGCATGGAATAGCCTTCCTGCAGAAGTGGTTGCTGCAAATACAGTGGAGTTAAGGAATGCATGGGATAAACATAAGGCTATCCTCCATATAAGACAGAGATAGGCATAAGGCTATCCTTCATATAAGACAGAGATAGGCATAAGGCTATCCTTCATATAGATAGGGATAGGCATAAGGCTATCCTTCATATAAGATAGGGATAGGCATAAGGCTATCCTTCATATAAGATAGAGATAGACATAAGGCTATCCTTCATATAAGATAGGGATAGGTATAAGATTATCCTTCCTATAAGATAGGGATAGGCATAAGGCTATCCTTCATATAAGATAGGGATAGGCATTAAGTTATCCTTCATATAAGATAGAGATAGGTATAAGACTATCCTTCCTATAAGATAGGGATAGGTATCAGACTATCCTTCCTATAAGATAGGGATAGGCATAAGGCTACCCTTCATATAAGATAGGGATAGATATAAGGCTATTCTTCATATAAGATGGGATAGACATAAGGATATCCTTCATATAGGATAGGGATAGGCATAAGGCTATTCTTTATATAAGATAGAGATAGGCATAAGGCTATCCTTCATATAAGATAGAGAGAGACATAAGGTTATCCTTCATATAAGATAGGGATAGACATAAGGCTATTCTTCATATAAGATAGAGATAGGTATAAGGCTATCCTTCATATAAGATAGGGATAGGCATAAGGCTATTCTTTATATAAGATAGAGATAGGTATAAGGCTATGCTTCATATAGGATAGGGATAGGCATAAGGATATTCTTCATATAAGATAGAGATAGGCATAAGGATATTCTTCATATAAGATAGGGCCAGGGACTATTGATAACAACTTCCTCTAGAGCATACAGTAGCTGATAAGTACTGGAAGCATTACGATTTTTAAATACAAGTAATTTACAAATCTGTTGTGGCACCAGTTGATTTAAAAATAAATATAATTCATGTTAAAAAAAAATGTAATTTGGCTTCAAAAGGGTATTCTGGAGGAAAATATATTGCTGAATGCCTAGAAGGGTGCAATGAAGTGGTTTTGGTGGAAGTGGCCAATCATCTAATGTAGTGTTTTCCAACCAGTGTTCCTCCAGCTGTTGAAAAACTACAACTCCTAGCATGAAGGCACGAAGGGAGTTGTAGTTTTGCAACAGCCAGCTGCATAAGATGGTTGACCGCTGCCATTAAAGCCATCACTTCCAGCCAACATCTAATGTTCATGTGCACCTTAAGAAGGATGGAATAACAATATGAAAGTTGATTTAGTTGAAACACACACGGCTATCTTATGTGACTCGTATTGTTATTAGAGATGAGTGAATTTTTTTAAAATTTGATTCGGCCGATTCGGTGACAGAGCCTAGAGGTTGCGGCAGCATGAGGAGACCATAGGGCAGCACTATGATAGAGCCTGGATATGGCAGCAGTATGAGGAGACCACATGGCGGCACAATGACACAGTCTGGAGGTGGTGGCAGCCTATGTAGGCCGCAGAGCAGCACAATTTTAGAGTAGTGTGTCAGTTTGTACTCCCTCTCAGTGGTGCAGGCCTGACCCGGGAGGGCTACTGGGTAGATCCTGGCAGTATGAAATGCTTGTCCAAAATATCAAGCCATGCACGTGTAAGTGAACACGACTGATACTGATAAAACTGTGAATGTCTCATTAAATCAGTTATGGTTTAATTTTCTCACTCCAACCTGTTTCTTTGGATTCTTGTGGTAATTCCAGAGATAACCTATTGGGACTAGCGATGATCGAATTTTATAAAAAATGTCATTTGTCCCATTAGCAGAATTTTCAGAAAATGGCAGTGACACAGCCTGGAGGTGGCGGCAGCATGAGGAGACCATATAGTGGCAGTATGAGAGCCTGGAAGAGGCGGCAGCATGAGGAGACAATATAGTGGCAGAATGACAGTCTAGAAGTGGCAGCAGCCTGACAAGACCATAGGGCCTCATAATTGAAAAGATTAAAGATATATTTAAAAATGTAAATTGAAGATTTTAAATAGATGAACATTAACATTTTTATGTAATGTGCCAGCAGCATGAGGAGACCACATGGCGGCACAATTACACAGCCTTGAGGTGACACCAGCACGAGGAGACCATATGGTGACAGAATGACACAGCCTGGAGGTGACGGCAGCCTGGCGAGACCATAAGGCCTCACAATTAAAAAGATTAAAGATATTTTTTTTAATTGCATATGGTAATATTAACATCCTCCGGATACTTCATGAAAGACTGCCACACCGCAGAGTGGCTGATTTTTCCCCCAACAGTCTGCACTGACTCAGTGCTACTGCCTCCAACTCCAGGAACCCCTGTTCCACTACCTCCCGTAATAGTACGCTGCTGCGAAGCAGGTGGTCTACCCCGGGCATGTTTGGCTCCAGACTTTCCACTTCTGCCACCACCATTTCCTGACTGCCAACCATGCTACCACCTTGCTGGCTCAACTGCTGCCCTCTTCTCCTGATGATGATGAAGCCCCTTCTGTACCCAGCTCCCAAGTACATATCGGCTTCATCATTATTGAGTTGTGTCTGCATGTCACTGATGTTCTCCTCAGGTTCCTCAACAGTGTCTGCTTCAGGAGCCTTAACGCTCCCAACACCACCTACCTTGCCACTCTCCTCATCACTACTTGCCTACCTAGTGAAGGAAGCGGCAGATGTCTCCTCCCCTTCTTGGCTGGGCAGTAGCTGCTGACTGTCCTCTAGTAGATCATCCTGACTAAAAAGTGGAACTGAACACACAGCATAGGATCCTTCTATGGGGGAGAAAACAGCATAGGACACAGGCAATGGGAGGAAAGGGACTGCTCCTGGGCCACGCCAACTGAGGGTTGTCTGAGGAACCCACCGACTGTTGACTGGGGATGTCAGATGTAATTTGTGATGAAGCGGATGACCGTGTTAACCAATCGATGATGGCAGATGGGTTGCTGGTCGAGACACCTCTAGCTGATACCGGGAGCTCAGTGTACTTTATGATCATGAAGTGCTAGGCCACTAGCCACGTCATGGCCACCTGTAAGTAGTTGGTCCTTAGCATAAAATGGCGACCGAACATAAAATGGCATCCCTAGCATAAGAGTGGCGACCACACTTTTTTTCTCCAGTTGAATTCACATTGTTTTTTTTTTTTGCTTGGTCTGCACTGTGCCCCTCCCCCTCAGCCCAGGCCTATATAATTGGCAGGAAGCTGCATTAGGGCCCTATTCCTCTTGGCAGCCTCCCAGTCTGATACTGGGAGCACATGGTAAGTGAGCTTTTTACATATGTTCCCCTGGTGCGGTGCTGTTTGGCGTCTGTTGCTGCAACGGTGCCGTGTCCGTATGGAGGTGCAGCCCAGGGACTGGTTTGAGTGGCATTGGGGCTGCTCTGCCAGTTGCTGAGAAGCATTAGATCAAGGTCAAGGTGCATGGCCTCCAGTTGAATTCACACTTAAAACAGTATGTCTAGAACAGCAGCAGGTGTGTACTTTTGGCTGGCCTTTCACAATAACTTGGCCCTTAGGACTATAACAGGAACAAAATGGTACACCACCTAGATGTACGTGCGTGGTATGCACTTATGAGGGGAGGACAATACACTCCACTACGCTTAAAACAGTATTTGTCTAGAACAGCAGCAGGTGTGTACTTTTGGCTGGCCTTTCACAGTAACTAGGCGTTTAGGACTATTACAGGAACAAAATGGTACACCACTTAGATGTACGTGCGTGGTATGCACTTATGAGGGGAGTACAATGCGCTCCACTACACTTAAAAAAGTATTTGTCTAGAACACCAGCAGGTGTGTACTTTTGGCTGGCCTTTCACAGTAACTGGGTCCTTAAGACTTTAACAGGATCAAAATTGTACACCACCTCTGTACGCACAATTTACACTTAATAGAGGACAATATGCTCTGCTATGCAACCTGTATTAGGCACTAATAGTAGGTGATTATGGCATTTAGTGCTCTGCTCACCCTAACTGGCTGGCTACTATTCTCTCTTCAGTTGTTGTACACACCAGTGCTGCAGCACACAGTTGCTGTGTAGTTCACCAAAAATTGCACTTTCTCTCTCAGTCTCTCCCTTCCTTATCAGTGCTTTTAGACTGTATTTGGGCTTGAGATAACTTGATACTGTAAAAATGCTTTTCTGTGAAACACACACTGCTCTCTGTCCCTCTCTCTCTATGAAATAAAACCCTCAAGTGACTGGCCGCAAGATGGCTGCCGATTATATAGGGCTGTGACTTCACAGGGGTGACTGGCTGCTGATAGGCTGCATGCTACATGTGATTCAGGGTCATCCCGCCTACCCCTGTTCCCGCCTTCCCAAGATTCCTTGCCCCATGTCTTCACATGTGGATCCGCCATTTTAGATGCCCTGGAGCCTGGACTGCACTAAATGGAGTTTAATAAAGCGATTCGTGTGATAAAATCACGGCGATATTTGGATATGTTGAAAGCAAATTTTTCCTGAAATTCGTAACGAATTAGGATTCCCTAATCATCCCCAATTATCATTATTAAAGAAATATTGTGTCAATGTGTCAGTGTTTCTCATACATATTACATCATGGAGAAAAGGAGACCTTAAAGGGCTACTCCGGTGGAAAACAATTTTTTTTTTCAAATCAACTGGTGCCAGAAAGTTGACAGATTTTTAATTTACTTCTATTTAAAAATCTTAATCCTTCCGGTACTTATCAGCTGCTGTATACTACATAGGAAGTTGTATTTCTTTCTGGAAATCTTTTCAGTCTGACCACAGTGCTCTCTGCTGACACCTCTGTCCAACTTCCTGTGGAACATACAGCAAGTGATAATTACTGGAAGAATAAAGATTTTTAAATAGAAGTAATAAACAAACCTCCCATCAGGAAAATATTAAATATAAGTTAGATCCTGACGGAGGATTATCGTCATTTGGGTCTTTTTCAAGAATAAACAAAGTGTTTTAAAAAAACTCATAGAGACATGTCCAAGGTTTTGATGATGTGGATGGGGATAACAACATCCCAGAGGGTCGGGGTCTGAGTGTTTAGATCCCCTCTGGTCCTTAGAATGGAACCTGGCAAGTTCTATTGGATGGAGATCACAACACCCCAGAGTCTGAGCGTTTGGACCACCATTGGTGATTAGAATGGATCCAGTCTAGTGGAATTAGATGGAGGTTGCAACATCTCAGATGGGTTGGGGTCTGAGTGTTTAGACCCACACTTATCATTAGAATAAAACCAACGTAGTTAACTGGATGGAGATCACACCATTCCAGAGGGTTGGGGTCTGAGTGTTTAGACCCCCACTGATCATTAGAATAGAACCCACCTAGTCAACTGGATGGAGATCGTGACATCCCAGAGGGTTAGACTCTGAGTGTTTAGACCCCCACTGATCATTAGAAGAGAGCCCATCTTGTGCAACTGAATGGAGATCGTAACATCCCAGAGGGTTAGACTCTGAGTGTTTAGACCCCCACTGCTCATTAGAAGAGAGCCCAACTTGAGCAACTGAATGGAGATTGTAACATTCCAGAGGGTCGGAATTTGAGTGTTTAGACACCCACTGATCCTAGGAAACCCTGTCTAGAGCAACTGGATGGAGATTGCAATACCCAAGAGGTCTCTTTAACAAAAACAAAGCTCTTTAACAAAACTCCTAGAGACATAGAAAAAGTGGGGAATGGGTCAGGATTTGAATGATTAGACTTCCACTGATTATTAGAATGGGGCTGGTCTAGTGCAACTCATCCTAATAACCAATGGTCACAACACTTAGACCCCGACATGTCAAAATTGTTGTTAAATGGACAGGGACACTTTCAAGCTGGTGTCCTCACTTGGGAATTTTTTAGCAATCCTGTTTTGTTTGACTGGTCCCTTAATCATAATCAATGGGGTCATAAAGGTGGGACCCCTAACCTACAGTTATAGCAGAGTTAACTATCAGACTTGGTGGGGTAACGTATCAAAACTCTGACTGTTAACTCTGGGAGGGGGCGTGATTACTGTTAACTCTGGGAGAGGGCGTGACGACTGTTAACTCTGAGAGGGGACGTGATGACTGTTAACTCTGGGAGGGGGCATGACGACTGTTAACTCTGGGAGGGGGCGTGATGACTGTTAACTCTGGGAGAGGGCGTGACGACTGTTAACTCTGGGAGGGGGCGTGATGACTGTTAACTCTGGGAGGGGGCATGACGACTGTTAACTCTGGGAGGGGGCGTGATGACTGTTAACTCTGGGAGAGGGCGTGACGACTGTTAACTCTGGGAGGGGGCGTGATGACTGTTAACTCTGGGAGGGGGCGTGACCACTGTTATGTCTGAGAGGGGGCGTGATGACTGTTAACTCTGGGAGGGGGCGTGACGACTGTTAACTCTGAGAGGGGGCGTGGTGACTGTTAACTCTGAGAGGGGGCGTGACGACTGTTAACTCTGAGAGGGGGCGTGACGACTGTTAACTCTGGGAGAGGGCGTGACGACTGTTAACTCTGGGAGGGGGCGTGACGACTGTTATCTCTGAGAGGGGGCGTGATGACTGTTAACTCTGGGAGGGGGCGTGACAACTGTTAACTCTGGGAGGGGGCGTGACGACTGTTATCTCTGAGAGGGGGCGTGATGACTGTTAACTCTGGGAGGGGGCGTGATGACTGTTAACTCTGGGAGGGGGCGTGACGACTGTTAACTCTGGGAGGGGGCGTGACGACTGTTATCTCTGAGAGGGGGCGTGATGACTGTTAACTCTGGGAGGGGGCGTGACGACTGTTAACTCTGAGAGGGGGCGTGGCGACTGTTAACTCTGAGAGGGGGCGTGACGACTGTTAACTCTGGGAGGGGGCGTGATGACTGTTAACTCTGAGAGGGGGCGTGACGACTGTTAACTCTGGGAGGGGGCATGACGACTGTTAACTCTGGGAGGGGGCATGACGACTGTTAACTCTGAGAGGGGGCGTGACGACTGTTGACTCTGGGAGGGGGCGTGATGACTGTTAACTCTGGGAGGGGGCGTGACTTGCATTGAGGGGGCATGGCCGTGACATCACAAGCGGGGCGCGACCGTGGGCGTCACGAGCCTCCTTCCCGCATCGCCAGTCATCCGGCACGGAGCAAAGTTCGTTTCATGCATCGAATGTCAAGGGTGCCACAACAGAGATCGTGGGAGTCCCCATCGGCCGGAACCCCTACGATCAGACATCTTATCCCCTATTCTTTGGACACGGGATAAGATATCTAGAGGCGGAGTACCCCATTAACGTTGTATCTGTCAGATTCCGCTGCATTGTTCGTCCTTACGAAAAGAAGCACAGCCCTACGTATCGTAGTATCCACAGCCTTCTTTCTATTTCCTGTTACTTGTTTGTAAATAGATTTTTCATACCCCCCAGAGGGTTTCGAAAGCAACATAACCAGGCGGATTCTTCAGAGAACACAACTCTCTTATCGCCGCATCATTGCTCATTAACCCCCGTCTTGCCATCTCTTCACAATTGCCTGATATGGCCCGTCTGCCGCGTGGGTAATTAGCATTTATTTATAATGTGCCAACCACATCCGCAGTGCAGTACAATATGCAAAGAGCGTCCAAAGAATAGATTAACGGTAATTAATGCGCGCTTGCGATGTAACCCTGTCTCTGCTGGTGGATGCGCCAGGCTAAAAAAAAAAAAAAAAAAAAAAGATTTCTTCATTTAGTTTGGATTGGCTGAAAGAAAAAACTAAATAAATCTAGCTGCACTCAAGGTTTTCAATTTCTCCTGGCTCAGCATCCTACGCCCCGTAACCGCACGCTGCCTTCTGCTCCTCCAGCCGCCGTCACAGTCACTCTACTGAAAGCTGCAGATCAGCAGAGCAGTTTATTTGCAGTTGATCTGGCAGTGCCACCGGGCAAAGCTACAGAGACCTTTTTTTTAACTCCGAAATGAGAAAGTTGTACTGACGTGAGGCTTTGTGGAGATGAATTACCCAATGCCTCCCTGGCACTAACAACTTCATTTTCTTTTTTTATTATTATGTTAATTATTTCGGGACCTCGAGGTAGACTCGTCCTCGCGGAAATATTGGCTTCCACTAAAAAGAACCGATGTGATATTCTCACAGCTAGGGAAGTGCACGGACATTTTGGGGGGGGGGGGGGCACTTCTTGTAATTATTTATATCAATGCCCACATAATGATGCCAGACTGCCCAGGACACTTATAGGAGGAACATATAAAGGGCAGGGGCTCAAGACCCCTTTCTAGTCAACCTGTGCCCGTCCCTGCTCACAGCTACATGCGAAAACATCGAACAGCATTTCTACCTGAAAATCAGGACGCTAATGTTGTGTTCTCTCATCCAAAATATTAAAGGAACACTCCGGGCAAAGCTGCGGGCAAACAGTGTGTTGTGTATAGAGAGAGGGGCACCCGTGAAACACAAAAGAGAGGCTCCCTATGTCATGCGTTGCTCCCTCTGGCTCCGAAAAAGGCATTACACATTGTTTAGGGCAGTGGTATCCAAACTGTGGCCCTCCAGATGTTGCAAAACTACAACTCCCAGCATGCCCGGACAGCCAACGGCAAACATATCTGCTTTTTACATTTTGCATGTTATAGAGCAGGTCGAGCTGAGCAGATTGATATATCAATTATTGGGAAAATATTCAGTAGGACTCGTATTGTCATCAATTAAAGGTTGTTATCCAGTAATAGAAAAACAGAGTTATGTCTAGGGGCGGGATACCCCTTTAAATGTCCAATAGAAGGACCTTCAGGGTGGATTCACATGTGGCATTTTTTTGTTGCAAATATATTTTGTAAATGGAAACAAATCTTATTCTGGAACTGTTTCGGTGGTAAGCACATGGATGTCACAATTTTGGATGAATGGGGCAAATAAATTTCTGACCCAAAATCTACTGCATGTGACTCCTCCCATACTTTGTGTACAGATGGGTATTCTTTCCATCTGGAAAAATTTCTGTTTTGGCATGCATTCCCAGTCATGTTCTTAGACTCCAAGTTGGAGTGAAAAACTGACTTAAAGGGGTATTCCAGGCAAAAACTTTTATATATATATATATATATATATATATATATATATATATATATATGTATATATATATATACATATATATCAACTGGCTCCGGAAAGTTAAACAGATTTGTAAATTACTTCTATTAAAAATCTTAATCCTTCCAATAGTTATTAGCTTCTGAAGTTGAGTTGCTGTTTTCTGTCTAACTGCTTTCTGATGACTCACGTCCCGGGAGCTGTCCAGCTCCTATGGGGATATTCTCCCATCATGCACAGCTCCCGTGACGTGACATCATCATTGAGCAGTTAGACAGAAAACTTCAGAAGCTAATAACTATTGGAAGGATTAAGATTTTTTAATAGAAGTAATTTACAAATCTGTTTAACTTTCCGGAGCCAGTTGATATATAAAAAAAAAGTTTTTGCCTGGAATACCCCTTTAATAGAAATCATCACGTTGTATCAGAAAGCTGCTTTGCATGGGTGGGTATTTTTTCTTTTTGGTTTGGCATACATTCCAAGTCATGTTCTAAGACTTCTTGTGGGAGTGAAACACTGATTTTAAAGGAAAGCTACCTGGAAAAGGTTGTGTAAGAGCTGCTTTGCATATCCTTTCTTCCTCCCTTACTGTACATTTATAAGTTGTGATATAACATAAGCACATGAAATATTGCTATTACATATTTAGCATCAGCGAGCCACTATTCCCTCACCAGCTGTTTTCTGCGCTTCTTGTGCAATATAAGATAATTCTCTGTTGGTTTACACTGAGTAGGGAGAATATGTAGGGATACTAATGCAATATGATGGGAAGGAAGAGTTTGAAAAAAATTGCTTGAATCGTGTAATTATTGTGATGACTTCATTTTAAAAGGCCCTACTTTACATCTTTTCTTTTATTTATTTATGTTTATTTTTATTTTTTATTTTGTTTCATGGAAGTGTCATACACATAAAGAAATAAGGCTATAAAAAATGGCAAAAAAGTACAGAAATTACATTTTCAAACGCAGAAAATTCTACCAGTCCATTAATCCTCATATAAACACACAATTATGTTGACTAGAGGTGAGTAAATTGGTTCAGAACTGATTGAATTTGTTCCTCTTAAATTCACTTCAACTGTCGACTGATAACACATTCTAAATGAATGAACTAATCGTATGAAATACTTTCGTCTTTACATAGTTGAATGTGACAACAAAATCACACAAAAATTATCAATGGAAATCAAATGTATCAACCCATGGAGGTCTGGATATGGAGTCACACTCAAAATCACAGAGGAAAACCCCACTACAGGCTGATCCAACTTTATGTAATGTCCTTAATACAAGTCCCAATGAGGATCAGTAGTGTGTGTGGCCTCCACGTGCCCGTATGACCTCCCTACAACGCCTGGGCATGCTCCTGATGAGGTGGTGGATGGTCTCCTGAGGGATGTCCTCCCAGACCTGGACAAAAGCATCCGCCAACTCCTGGACATAATGTGTTGGATGGAGCGAGACATGATGTCCCAGATGTGCTCAATCGGATTCAGGTCTGGGGAACTGGCAGCCAGTCCATAGCATCAATGCCTTCCTCTTGCAGGAACTGCCGACACACTCCAGCCACATGAGGTCTAGCATTGTCTTGTATTAGGATTAACCCAGGGCAAACGCACCAGCATATCGTCTCACAGGGGGTCTAAGGAACTCATCTGAGTATCTAATGGCAGTCAGGCTACCTCTGGCAAGCACATGGAGGGCTCTGCGGCCCCCCAAAGAAATGCCACCCCACACCGTTACTGACCCACCGCCAAACTGGTCATGCTGGAGGATGTTGCAGGCTGCAGAACATTCTCCACGGCGTCTCCAGACTCTGTCACGTCTGTCACATGTGCTCAGTGTGAACCTGCTTTCATCTGTGAAAAGTGGCGCATTTTGGTGTTTTCTGGCAAATGGCAAACGTCCTGCACGGTGTTGGGCTGTAAGCACAACCCCCACCTGTGGACGTTGGGCCCTCACACCACCCTCATGGAGTCTGTTTCTGACCGCTTGAGTGGACACATGCACATTTGTGGCCTGCTGGAGGTAATTTTGCAGGGCTCTGGCAGTGCTTCTCCTGCTCCTCCTTGCACAAAGGGGGAGGTAGCGGTCCTTCTGCTGGGTTGTTGCCCTCCTACAGCCTCCTCCACGTCTCCTGATGTACTGGCCTGTCTCCTGGAAGTGCCTCCATGCTCTGGACACTACGCTGATAGACACAGCAAACCTTCTTGCCACAGCTCGCATTGATGTGCCATCCTGGATGAGCTGCACTACCTGAGCCACTTGTGTGGGCTATCACTAGAGTGAAAGCACCGACAGCATTCAAAAGTGACCAAAACATCGGCCAGGAAGCACAGGAACTGAAAAGTTGTGTGTGGTCACCACCTGAAGAACCACTCCTTAATTGGGGGCGTCTTGCTAATTGCCTACAATTTCCACCTGTTGTCTGTTCCATTTGCACAACAGCATGTGAAATTGATTGTCAATCAGTGTTCTTCCTGAGTGGACAGTGTGATTTCACAGAAGTGTCATTGACTTGGAGTTACATTGTGTTGTTTAAGTGTTCCCTTTATTTTTTTGAGCAATACATATATATATATATATATATATATATATATATATATATATATATATATATATACTGTTTGAAACTACAATTCTCTGCAGCTCTGTGGAGTATGATCTCATCCCCACCCAGTGGTCACTTTACCCAATGAAGCACAGACACGCTCCCTTTCAACACCTGACTAGAGATGTAATGTCTTGGGCTGCACTGCAACCTTGGAAAAGCTGAGACAACACTCATTTTGAATGCTGGTAAAAATAAGCATCAGGGCAAATAACACATAATAATTGTGACACCAGCCATCAAACACATATACAGACACTATATGAGGAACTTTATCTAACTTTACAGCCCCTGAAGCGCAGTCAAATAAAAAATACAAATTCCGGTATACCCCTTTAAGCCTACAATTTTCTTTAGTTAGTGATCTGACCTGTCTCTTTCAGCCGCGGCAATTTTCACCTGGTAATTATTGTATTATAGTAAGGAAAAGAGACCTATTTATGTGCCTTTTTGTAGCCTATTGTAAATGACCCCCATTGTATCATGATACAATACACCGCTGGCTCCGGGGGTTTCCAGGAGAATTGCAGAATACATTTATAGGATAAAGCTGCAATGTGTTCTCGGGGGACAGCTATAGCCCATGCGACTGATACGCAGCATTGTGTGTACCTATTTATTAATTCAGATAACTCCACTCCGCAACAACTGCATTAAACTTTATCTGAGACAGGGGCTGAGTGCCCGGAATGCTGATGTCCTTCTCACTCCTCAATAGAGAGGAAAAGTGTTTAATTCTACAAAACCCAGCAAGTCAGCGTCCCGGCATTATCTGTCAATGCCATAGGGGGTAATTAACCAGAAAGGACTCCTCAAAGTATGAAAAGCGTCAGTCACCCATTACCATAACCATTAGGTCTTCATTAGCAAACTGAATGATGGACGGATGTGTCCACTAGAGATGAGCGAACTTACAGTAAATTCGATTCGTCACGAACTTCTCGGCTCGGCAGTTGATGACTTATCCTGAGTAAATTAGTTCAGCTTTCAGGTGCTCCGGTGGGCTGGAAAAGGTGGATACATTCCTAGGAAAGAGTCTCCTAGGACTGTATCCACCTTTTCCAGCCCACGGGAGCACCTGAAAGCTGAACTCATTTATGCATGAAAAGTCATCAACTGCTGAGCCGAGAAGTTCGTGACGAATCGAATTTACTGTAAGTTCGCTCATCTCTAGTGTCCACCCTTACCTTTCCTTGAATTTAGTTTAGCTGGAAAACATTTTTTTAAATCAACTGGTGCCAGAAAGTTAACCGGATTTGTAAATTACTTCTATAAAAAAGAATATTAACCCTTCCAGTACTTATCAGCTGCTCTATGCTCCACAGGAAGTTATTTTCTTTTTGAATTTCCTTTCTGTCTGACCACAGTGCTCTCTGCTGACACCTCTGTCCATTTTAGGAACTGTCCAGAGCAGGAGCGAATGCCCATAGCAAACCTATCCTGCTCTGGACAGTTCCCGACATGGACAGAGGTGTCAGCAGAGAGCACTGTGGTCAGACAGAAAGGAAATTCAAAAAGAAAAGAACATCCTGTGGAGCATATAGCAGCTGATAAGTACTGGAAGGTTAAAGATATTTTAATAGAAGTAATGTACAAATCCGGTAAATTTTCTGGCATCAGTTCATCTAAAAAAAAAATAATTTAAAATGTTTTCCAGTGGAGTATCCCTTTACGGATTCTGATTTCTAATTATACACATTGAAAACCCTGCACTTCCCACCGCAACCACTAGGAGTTCACAAACAGGTAAATGTAGCACAAACATCTCCCGACAGAGAATCATGAAATCATGTTTTTTTGATCAGCTAGGTCAGTGTTTCCCAAATATTGTGCCTCCTCTTCACCAAAGCTATACCCACTTTCTGATAACCCACAAGTCCTTGACAGACGAGGCACAAACTATAGCAATTTATGAGGATAATATTATGACACATCTCTATAAGGAAAACAAAAGGATCAGACACTGAAATTCAACATGCCTGATCCTTCTCTCCCCCCAACACCATCTGTTGTGGGAATATCAGGAGACCCTCCCTCCACATACTTTAAATCGGTGTTTTCAGACCAGTGTGTCTCCAGCTGTTGCCAAACTACAACTCCCAGCATGCTCGGACAGCCTTTGGCTGTCCGAGCATGCTAGGAGTTGTAGTTTTGCAACAGCTGGAGGCACCTTGCTTGGAAAACACCGCCCTAGAGGTTTCTTCTACATATATTTTTTTCTTTCTCCATAATACCATTTTAAAGCCAAATTACTTAGTTAGCAGCTGCTGTATGCCCTGGAGAGTGCAATGTAGTGGTTTTGATGGAAGTGGCCAATCATCAAATGGAGTGTTTTCCAACCAGTGTGCCTCCAGCTGTAGCAAAACTACAACTCCCAGCATGCCTGGACAGGCGAATGCTGTCCGGACATGCCAGGAGCTGTAGTATTGCAACAGCTGGAGGCACACTGGTTGGAAAACACTGCCCTAGAGGTTTCCTCCATCACAGTTTTTTATTTTTTATTTATTTATTTTTTTTAACCCTTTTTAGTGCTGAATTAATGACTCTTTGTGAGTTAAAGGGGTACTCCGGTGAAAACTTAATTTTTTTTTAAATCAACTGGTTCCAAAAAGTTAAACAGATTTGTAAATTACTTCTATTAAAAAAAATCTTAATCCTTCCAGTACTTATTAGCTGCTGAATACTACAGAGGAAATTATTTTCTTCTTGGAACACAGAGCTCTCTGCTGACATCACAAGGACAGTGCTCTCTGCTGACATCTCTGTCCATTTTAAGAACTGTCCAGAGTAGGAGAAAATCCCCATAGTAAACATATACTGCTCTGGACAGTTCCTAAAATGGACAGAGATGTAAGCAGAGAGCACTGTGCTCGTCGTGATGTCAGCAGAGAGCTCTGTGTTCCAAAAAAAGAAAAGACTTTCCTCTCTAGTATTCGTAAAACAAAGAGAAAAACAGGCGCTCCCTTGTGAAGAACCAACGGGATCACAGGTGTGTGGGAGGGGAGGGAAAAAATGAAGGCTCACCCTGCCAGGTTGTGTGCACTCCCACACAACCAAGATGTGCGTTCGATAAAATGATCCCGGACTGCAGCCTTCCCAGAAATAACAGAGAGATATAAAGCGAACTTCGGAGAAGATGGGAATACCGGCGCCGACCAAGGAGAAGACAATAGAGCGAGGTGTGTAGCGAACAGATTTAATCCAATGCGACGCGTTTCACTGGATTAAATCTGTTCGCTACACACCTGGCTCTATTGTCTTCTCCTTGGTCAGCGCCGGTATTCCCATCTTCTCCGAAGTTCTCTCTAGTATTCAGCAGCTAATAAGTACTGGAAGGATTAAGATTTTTTAATAGAAATAATTTACAAATCTGTTTAACTTTCTGGCACCAGCTGATTTAAAAAAAAAATTAAAAAAAATAAATACGTTTTCCACCAGAGTACCCCTTTAAGGAATTGCCATTGACTGTCTGGGCATGCTGGGAGTTGTAGTCTTGCAACAGATGGTTGGGAAACACTAAGCTATTTTGCAATGAAACTCTGCATGACCTATGAGATTTCCTACACCAGTGTGGTGGTCACCTGGAGGAGACACATTTCCCACAGCGTTTCTATAGGACACATTACAAAAAATCAATAACTGAACAGATCATTAGCACAAGTTGTGCCTCCAAATCCCCTTTTGTTATAAATGTATGGGCATTGTCTGTGTGTCTATGGGCATTGTCTGTGTGTCTATGGGCATTGTCTGTGTGTCTATGGGCATTGTCTGTGTGTCTATGGGCATTGTCTGTGTGTCTATGGGCATTGTCTGTGTGTCTATGGGCATTGTCTGTGTGTCTATGGGCATTTTCTGTGTGTCTATGGGCATTGTCTGTGTGTCTATGGGCATTGTCTGTGCGTCTATGGGCATTGTCTGTGTGTCTATGGGCATTGTCTGTTTGTCTATGGGCATTGTCTGTGCGTCTATGGGCATTGTCTGTGTGTCTATGGGCATTGTCTGTGTGTCTATGGGCATTGTCTGTGTGTCTATGGGCATTGTCTGTTTGTCTATGGGCATTGTCTGTGTGTCTATGGGCATTGTCTGTGTGCCTATGGGCATTGTCTGTGTGTCTATGGGCATTGTCTGTGTGCCTATGGGCATTGTCTGTGCGTCTATGGGCATTGTCTGTGTGTCTATGGGCATTGTCTGTGTGTCTATGGGCATTGTCTGTGTGTCTATGGGCATTGTCTGTGTGTCTATGGGCATTGTCTGTGTGTCTATGGGCATTGTCTGTGTGTCTATGGGCATTGTCTGTGTGCCTATGGGCATTGTCTGTGCGTCTATGGGCATTGTCTGTGTGTCTATGGGCATTGTCTGTGTGTCTATGGGCATTGTCTGTGTGTCTATGGGCATTGTCTGTGCGTCTATGGGCATTGTCTGTGTGTCTATGGGCATTGTCTGTGTGTCTATGGGCATTGTCTGTGTGTCTATGGGCATTGTCTGTGTGTCTATGGGCATTGTCTGTGTGCCTATGGGCATTGTCTGTGCGTCTATGGGCATTGTCTGTGTGTCTATGGGCATTGTCTGTTTGTCTATGGGCATTGTCTGTGCGTCTATGGGCATTGTCTGTGTGTCTATGGGCATTGTCTGTGTGTCTATGGGCATTGTCTGTGTGTCTATGGGCATTGTCTGTGTGTCTATGGGCATTGTCTGTGTGTCTATGGGCATTGTCTGTGTGTCTATGGGCATTGTCTGTTTGTCTATGGGCATTGTCTGTGTGTCTATGGGCATTGTCTGTGTGCCTATGGGCATTGTCTGTGCGTCTATGGGCATTGTCTGTGTGTCTATGGGCATTGTCTGTGTGTCTATGGGCATTGTCTGTGTGTCTATGGGCATTGTCTGTGTGTCTATGGGCATTGTCTGTGTGCCTATGGGCATTGTCTGTGCGTCTATGGGCATTGTCTGTGTGTCTATGGGCATTGTCTGTGTGTCTATGGGCATTGTCTGTGTGTCTATGGGCATTGTCTGTGTGTCTATGGGCATTGTCTGTGGCCATCTGGCTGCGGGCCCAACTCAATGTATTTTATTTCGTTTGCATAATGTACTTCACTGCCACAGCGTACGGAACATTTTGTTCTAAACACTGGGTGCGGGCTGCGGGGGTCATGAAGTCATTACCACGCCCCTCATGATGTCAAATCATGCCCCCTTAATGCAAGTCTATGGGAGGGGGCGTGGCGGCAGCCACACCCCCTCCCATAGACTTGCATTAAGGGGGCGTGATTTGACATCATGAGGGGCGTGGTAATGACTTCACAATCCTCACACCCAACATTCAGCACAAAATGTTCCGAATGCTCGGGCAGTGGAGTACCCCATTTAGGGTATGTTCACACATGCGGATTTACAGCGTATTTTACGCTGCAGATCAGCCGCTGAAGGACCTGTGTATGGTGCCCGTAAAAGTGCCTGCTCGGAGCGGCAATACGCCGCTCCGAGCAGACACACTGCGATGTGCAAGTCGCCGCGCATGTGCGGTGTACTCGCACACATCACAGCCACTTCCCCTGCTCACTGAGCTAGGCCGAGAGCTGCCGCGATGTGTGAGTATACTGCGCATGTGCGCGGCGACTTGCACATCGCAGTGTGTCTGCTCGTAGCGGCGTATTGCCGCTCTGAGCAGGCACATAAAAAGGCAGCATACAGAGGGTCCTTCAGCGGCGGATCCGCAGCGAAATACGCTGCAAAAATTCGCACGTCTGAACGTACCCTTAAAGGGGTACTCTGGTGAAAAATATATATATTTTTTTTTTTTTAAATCAACTGGTGCTACAAAGTTAAACAGATTTTTAAATTACTTCTATTTAAAAATCTTAATCCTCCCAGTACTTATCAGCTGCTGTATGCTCCACAGGAAGTTATTTTCAAATTTCTGTTCTATCTGTTGACACCTCTGTCTGTCTCAGGAAATGTCCAGAGCAGGAGCAAATCCCAATACCCCAAACTTGGACAGTTCCTAAAAAAAGACAGAGGTGTCAGCAGAGAGCACTGTGGTCAGACAGAAAAAAAATAAATAAAAGAACTTCCTGTGGAGGATACAGCAGCTGATAAGTACTGGAAGGATAAAGAATTTTATATAGAAGTAATTTACAAATCTCAGAGCAAAGAGAAGATGTGATATTCGGCACTGCTCCTATTGGCTAGGCTGGATTGTACGGCGGGCGTGTGACTTGGATAAACCGATAGAGGTAGGTGGTGCTCTGACGTTTCAGCAAGGTATAAATCTTCAATGCAGTAAAGAATAGAATAACATCGGCACTCACCGGTCTTCTCTTAAAAAAGGCTTCTTTATTGATACATACTCACAACATGAAATGCAGTAAGGGAGAGGGACCCGTGCAGGGGGGGGTACGTAGTAGGCGACAGATTCTGTTTCACTCGTTATACGAGCTTCATCCGGCCATCCGGCCATTCATCCGTATAACGAGTGAAACAGAATCTGTCGCCTACTACGTACCCCCCCTGCACGGGTCCCTCTCCCTTACTGCATTTCATGTTGTGAGTATGTATCAATAAAGAAGCCTTTTTTAAGAGAAGACCGGTGAGTGCCGATGTTATTCTATTCTTTACTGCATTGATAATTTACAAATCTGTTTAACTTTCTGGAGCCAGTTGATTAAAAAATGTAATAAAACAAAATTAAAATTTTTTTACCCCTTTAAGTAGACTTTTTTTTACCAGAGTACCCCTTTAAGTAGACTTTTTTTTACCAGAGTACCCCTTTAAGTAGACTTTTTTTTACCAGAGTACCCCTTTAAGTAGACTTTTTTTTTACCAGAGTACCCCTTTAAGTAGACTGTATGTATAGATGCTGAATATACGTTGCAGCAAAAAAAGGCAGAACAAAAACTGTAGAAGCCGTTGATGCGTCTAATGAGCTTTGCAGGAGGGGGCCGTACTAGGCGGTAATTATACGGAGACACTAATGATAGCTGTAGTCATTGAAGTCCTGAAAATGTTTACAGCAATCACTTGTTCTAATGATAGGGAATTGCACATTTGGATAACGTCCTCCTGAATCGGTATATAAGACTCACTTTTTCTTCCCCAAAACTGGGGGGGGGGGGAAGTTGGTGCGTCTTATACGGCGAATACACCCCTATCGGGTCGGTCCCTGCGGCCATCAACGGCCGGGACCCGCGGCTAATACAGGACATCACCGATCGCGGTGATGTCCTGTATTAACCCTTCAGACGCGGCGATCAAAGCTGACCGCCGCGTCTGAAGCGAAAATAACACTAACCCGACTGTTCAGTCGGGCTGTTCGGGACCGCCGCGGTGAAATTGTGGCGTCCCGAACAGCTTACAGGACACCGGGAGGGACCTTACCTGCCTCCTAGGTGTCTGCTCCGTGCCGGGATCCCCTGCATGGCCGGCGCTCTCCTTCGTCGTCATCGGCGACGGAGAGCGTGGATACCGGGGGAAGAAGACGTCCGGAGCGTCGGGGACACCACTGGGATGCGGTGACAGCGATGGAGCGACATCCAGGGCAGCGGTGACGGGTCTGGAGCAGCGGTGACATGTGAGTATTACCTCCTATCCAGTGGTCTTCAACCTGCGGACCTCCAGATGTTGCAAAACGACAACTCCCAGCATGCCCGGACAGCCAACGGCTGTCCGGGCATGCTGGAAGTTGTAGTTTTGCAACATCTGGAGGTCCGCAGGTTGAAGATCACTGTTGGGTTCACAATCTTTTTTTTCTAGATTTTGGACCTTTAAAATTGGGTGCGTCTTATATGCCGGTGCGTCCTATTGGGCAAAAAATACGGTATATATATATATACATGGCCGGTGCTCTCCTTCGATGTCATCACGTCGTCGCGCACGCCGTCCCGTCATCCAACAGAAGTGGCGTGCGTAGCGACGTGATGACGGCGACGGAGAGCGTGGATCCCGGGGAAGAAGACGTCCGGTAGCGTCGAGGACACCACGGGGATGCGGCGACAGCGATGGAGCGACATCCAGGGCAGCGGTGACGGGGTCCGGAGCGGCGGGGAGTACTACCTCCTATACCAGTGGTCTTCAACCTGCGGACCTCCAGATGTTGCAAAACTACAACTCCCAGCATGCCCGGACATCATGCTGGGAGTTGTAGTTTTGCAACATCTGGAGGTCCGCAGGTTGAAGATCACCGTTGGGTTCAGAATCTTTTTTTTCTAGATTTTGGACCTTTAAAATTCGGTGCGTCTTATATGCCGGTGCGTCCTATAGGGCGAAAAATACGGTGTATATATATATATATATATATATATATATATATATATATATATATCTATAATGCAGGAGGATTTTCTTTTTCCCCCAATATCAGGATTGCTAATATAATGCATGGTGACAATGTGTCAGCGCAGGGAGAGAATGTATCTCCGGCTCTCACCGAACACTGTCATTACTGGTAATTGAATATCCAGCTGTCTCGGCTGTCAGGCCCAGATTAGTTTATATCTGAGAGAGATATATTGCAGATTAGTTACATTACGACCATTCTCCAGGGGTCGGACAAACGCATTAGGGGCCTCTCAGTTTGCAAAAAATACTAAACAAACAACATGGCATCTCGGCTCAAATATTACAATGTTTTCGAGAAATCTACAGGTCGCAAATCCCCCGCCATAGACATGTACAGGCAACAGACTATTCCTGCATTTATAAAATGACATGATTGACAGGTAGATCTGCATAATAAATGGGCTACATATTAATAGTAAGACTATACGACACAATGGAGATGGCTAGAAATTAGAGAAAAAATTTTTTTTCCATGGGGGGGGGGGGGGGGGGGGGGAAATATTAAAGGGGTACTACACTGGAAAACATTTTTTTATTTTTATTTTTTTTAATCAACTGGTGCCAGAAAGTTAAGCAGATTTGTAAATTAGGCTGGGTTCACACTACGTTTTTGCCATACTGTTTTCAATCCGTTTTTTTTTTAAAGAAAACCGTATGGCAAAAAAACGGATTGGAACAGTATGGAAAAAAGTAAGCCGTATGCGTTTTTAAACAGTATACTGTTTTTAAAAGTGCATACAGTACCGTCAGTTTTTATAGAAGAAAAACCCATACGTTTTTGAAAATTTTGTCCATTTTTAATGGGAGGGGTGTTGGGTGGGGACTTTAGGATTCAAATGCGCATGTGCAAAGTAAAAACATACGTTTTTCCCGTATGGAACCGTGTACATGTGCGTTTCCCATTGACGTCCATGTTAAAAAAAATGTATGCGGTTGCAGTACGGTTTTTAAACCGGAGACAAAATCGTGGTCAACCGTACTGCAACCGCATACGTTTTTTTTAACATGGACGTCAATGGGAAACGCACATGTATACGGTTCCATACGGGAAGAACGTACACGTTTTTACTTTGCACATGCGCATTTGAATCCTAAAGTTCCCACCCAAGACCCCTCCCATTAAAAATGGACACAATTTTTAAAAACGTATGTTTTTTTTTTTTTATAAAAACTGACGGAACTGTATGCACTTTTAAAAACAGTATACTGTTTAAAAACGCATACGGTTTACTTTTTTCCATTCTGTTCCATCCGTGTTTTTTTTGCCATACGGTTTTCTTTAGAAAAACGGATTGAAAACAGTATGGCAAAAACGTAGTGTGAACCCAGCCTTAAATCTTAATCCTTCCACTACTTATCAGCTGCCGTATGCTCCACAGGATGCTCTTTTTGATTTTCTTTTTTGCCTGACCACAGTGCTCTCTGTTGACATCTCTGCTCAAGTCAGGAACTGTCCAGAGCAGGAGAGGTTTGCTATGGGGATTTAGTCCTACTCCGGACAGTTCCTGACATGGACAGAGGTGTCAGCAGAGAGCACTGTGGTCAGACAGAAAAGAAAGTCAAAAAGAAAAGAACTTCCTCTGTAGTATGCAGCAGCCAATAAGCACTGGAAGGAAAACATTTTTTAATAGAAGTCATTTACAAATCTGTTTTACTTTCTGGCACCAGTTGATTTAAAAAAAAATGTTTTTCCACCGGAGTACCCCTTTAATCTGCAAGTTCCTTTTTGGTGTATGTCCATCAAGATGTCTCAAAACTACAACTTCCAGCATGTTGGGTGTTGTAGTTTTGCAACATGTTAAGTGGGCACTGTCACAATCAAAAACTCTTTATATGTTGTACATTTTGACAAAACATTAACCCTTCTAATAGACTTCATTAAAAAATGTTATATAACATTTTTGGAAAAATCATGGCTTAAAAAAGACCCCTAGGGGTTCCCGATACCATCCAGAACGTAATCCTTCCCAGCTGCAGCATCATCTTTGCCCTAACTAAAGCACAGGCAGGAACAAAGTCCAGAAAGTGAGTCCGGGACTAGCACTCCTCTGTGCTCACTCCTGTCCTATCAGACTGCAGCATGAAAACAGAGAGGAGGGGGTTACAGAGTAGCCTGCAGTGATTGGATAAAGAGACCCTGCACAGCACAGCAGACTCAGGTGAGTGCATAGTGAGTGGAGGCAGGTAGGGCTCTGTGCTTGCCTCAGATGCAACCTTTCCTGAGCAGTAGACGCTAGAATAAAATACAGAAGCTAGACACATAATAAAAACATGTAAATCATCTATATGATCTAGTGAGTAACATAAATAAGCACAATTTTTTTCTGTGATAGGACAAGTACGCTGGCCACCGCTTGGAGACCACTGTATTAGGACAAAAAAGTTACATCGTCGATATACCTGTATAAGGCTGCATTCACATCTCGGTTGCCGTATCCTGTTTAAAAAAAAAAACGTATTGAACCGTATTCCAAACCGTATATATATACATTACATTGACAACCGTAGCATCCGGTTGCATACGTTTTGCTTCATTTACGGTTGTATGCGTTTTTTTTCCGCACACAAAACCCCAGTCTACTACGGTTTGAAGTCCGGTTGAAAAACCGTATCCAACCTGTATACGGTTATTTTAAAATGGAGTTCTATGGTAACCGTATTGAACCGTATGTGCATACGGTTACATCCGGTTTGCACAATACTGTTTTTTTTTTTTTTTGTGAAATTCAATAAAAAATTAAGAACTTTATTTAAAATGTTGACAAACATAAAACCGTATCCGTTTTTTTTCAAGGAAAATGTATTAAAACGCATGCAAACGGACATCCGTTTTCAAACCGTATACGGTTTAAAAATGTGAGGAGGCATATACGGTTGCATACGTTTCGGTCCGGTTTGGAGACAAAAGTTTTTTGTACAGAAACGGGATACGGGACCCGTATTGCAAAAACGAGATGTGAATACAGCCTTAGAAACACTCACGTCACTGGAGGCTTCCAACCAGGGCTCAAGTCCTGCAGGAACAGGTGGGAACTGAGTTCCTTCACTTTTTCCAAAGCAGGAACACTGTTCCCATTAGGAGGAGTTCTGCAGGACCAGCCCTTGAGTGGAAATCTTGGGTGAGTTCCTGTACTTTTTTTTAGAAGGCGAGACTAAAATGATCGGGAGTAGGGTTGTGGTAACAAAGGAAGAACTGCTACGCCGAAATCTAGGAATTCTTCTACATAGCACTGTGCACTGAGATTGCTATACGTGATATTCCTATGGAGCCTCCATTATGCTCCACTCATTCTTAATTTAATTCACACCTGCTCTCAAAATGTCAGCCACGTGAGAACATGTAAATCACAAAGACCGTGTGGTTTGCGGCACAGATTGCCAATAAGAGGAAAAAAAAGAAATCCTGCGCGGAAGCTCTCTGTCTTTCTTGGAATGCACATAAACATATGTAATGGACGCCTGCAGGCACCTAAGTACTAACAGCTACTGAGCGCAAGAAAAAGCACCAAGAAAGTGGCACTTTAGCTTCCAGTTATCTCGGTGTGGACGCCTCGTTGCCTCTCCGCACACAATGTACAGATGTTGGGAGTGATGAATAGCGCGGAGTTAGCAGCTGTAATACAGGCGCGCTCGCTAACCAAGCGTAACCACGCCATGTCAGGAGAGAACATTGCCACCTGCATCATAGCTGCACAACCGCATTGGATGTGTAAATGAATGCAGGCTCCTAGTCTGGGGGTTAACCCTTTGTTACTGGTGACACATCTTGTTATGTACGTGACGGATAGTCCCCAGTAGCTGCAATAGTCTACACCTACACCCAGGGATGTAAATGAAAGTAAGAAAAGAAAAGAAAATGGCAGCAGCACGCTTGGTCAACAAAATGGAGGCTCTTAGCGCACTTTTTGATCAAAATGAGTCCCCCCATCCACCATGCGGAGGTGGCCTCATATCGGATGGGACCCTAGAGAGTGAGCGGGAGTGAGGGCTTGGGAGCCGAAGAAGAGGAGCAATGCCTCATGGGTGACGTCATTCCTGACATCACAGGCCCACATACAGTACCCGGAAGTAAGCGAAATGACTGCGGTCTGCTGCGGGAAAACGGCTAGACCAATTTGGGCGAGAAGCACCTCTAGGGACAGGTAATGACACAGCCTGTCCTATGGTGCTTTTTTCCAAAAAGTATACTACTCCTTTAAGTATAGCCTGGAAAGAAGTCTCCTTAAAGGGGTACTCCGCCCCTAGACATCTCATCCCCTATCCAAAGGTTAGGGGATAAGATGTCTGATCGCGGTGTCCCGCCGCTGGGACCCTCACGATCTCTGTGCAGCACCCAGCGTTGGTTAAGAATGCTGGGTGTGGGCAGTGGGGTCAGACGTCACGACCATGCCCCTTGTGACATCACGCCACGCCCCCTCAATGCAATTCTATGGGAGGGGGTGTGGCGGCTCCCAAAGACTTGCATTGAGGGAACAAGGCATGACGTCATGAGGGATTGTTTCCGTGATGTCATAACCCCCGCTGGAGTAGTGGAGTACCCCTTTAAACAATTTGAGTCTCTTTATTGAAAAAACAGTGCACCACCTAACCTGAAATTTAAAGGGAACCTTCCATCACTTTTATGTTGCACGGACCACAAGTTGTCGGGGTGGTACCCGGTGGCTTCTCCCACACACACAGCTGCACACGGAGAGGAGAAGGTGTACAGGGCTACCCCAAGGTGACCTGGCTCTTTGGGTCTGGCCATAAGGTTTGGGTAGGGTAAGACCTCACCCTGGGGTACAGGAACCCACTGAGGATGGGATCCCAATGAGTGATGGCCCTAACCAAAACTTTTTTATCAACCTATTTCGGTAATCCCCTCTAGTTTTCCGGTCTTTTGTCTGCTGGACACCTAGAAGAATTTGTATAGATCCGGCCAGATGGGCAGGCTATATTACACCGCACTCATCTACTTTATTTTATTTTTTTGTTTTACAGCGTCCACTTTCACTTGTATGTGTGTTTCCCATGGACTTTTCAGGGTGCAGTGCCCTTTTGGGTGTCCTTCCTGGATGTCTAGGGGAGGTCTGTGTGGCCATCACGTTCCTCACCTCCAGTTCCCTATTGTTACAGGGATGACATATAGCAGTTTTTTCCTTGACTGATATTTGGGTTGCCGCCCAGGTGGATTCCCGGATCATTGTTGGTCCTCCCTGATTTTAGTCAAAAGGGGAACATCAATCACAGAATCTTGTAGGTGCCTTTTGTCCCAGAGGGAAACTGAAGGTTTGTAGGGGCCTCTCTCCTTTTGGGGAAAGGCTTATGGTAGAACACATTCTTGTGCACTTTTTTTGTGTGAACATGCACTTCCTTTGAACTTGTGTGATAAAATAAAAAAAATAAAAAATTAAGAATTAATTAAATTAATTAATTAATTAATTAAATAAACAAATAAATAAATACATATTTTGATTAGATCTCTTGCTTTTTGGGTATACTGACATTGAGGAGTTAACGACCTCCTTAAACAGGGGACCTCCGTAAATGATGCACATCAATCTTATTTTCCGATGTTTACTGAAATCCAAAAGGTAACAGGCTTCAGGTTCAGACGGACCAGTGTTTCTATACATGACCCTTCCTCAGACCAGTGTTTCTATACATGAAACATTGGCCTTTTTTTCAGAAGAACCTGTTTTGGTATAGGGAGAGGTCTATGAATCGGCACTGTTGTGGCAGTGGACCTCCCTTATGACTTGTGGTTTAGACAGCACAAAAGTCATGACAGGTTCCCTCTCCTAGACATCTTATACCCTGTCCAAAGGATAGGGGATAAGATGTCTGATCGGGGGGGGGGGGTGAACCACTGCTGCACCCGGCGTTCGTTTAGCGTGTCGGGTGCAGCGGTGGAGACTCGTGATGTCAGGACCACGCCCCACTTGTGACGTCACAGTCATACAAGTCTATGGGGGGGCGTGATTGCCGCCACGCCCCCTCCCATAAACTTGCATTGAGGGGACATGGTCGTGACAGTGATGTCACGAGCCTCCGCCCTGCATCGCCAGTCATCCGGCACAGAGCGAAGTTTGCTCTGTGCATCGGATGTCTGGGGTGCCGCAGTGGAGATTGCGGGGGTTTCCAGCAGCGGGATCCCCACGATCAGACATCTTATCCCCTATCCTTTGAATAGGGGATAAGAGGTCTAGGGGCGGAGTACTCCTTTAAAGAAAGTTAAAGAGAAATTGGACATCATACATGGAGGTAAGTACTAGCACTATCATTGTAAAACCTATGTAACTTTCTTATATATTTTGCCATTTTTTTTTTTTATCTTTGCTTTTAGTCAATGTCTGGAAATATTATTATAATTTATGTTCTGAGGCGGCAGAGCTCTCCTGACCTAGTTATGTTATTTAGGTGACAGTTTGTTACAATGTTTCTGTCTTTAAAACAGCATATGCAGAAAATGTAGTAAAATGTCTCCAGCTTCCAGGATAAAAAGTACAACATTTTTTTTAAATAAATGAAAAAAGTACATAAAAAGCAAATGTTAACAACTCTGATTCAGGTAAAAGGTTAAATACATAACCAAATATGCTTATACATTAAAGAAAAGAAAAAAATCAGAAATGAAACGGCACTGTCAGAATAAAAAACTTTTTATATGTTGTACATCTTGGCAAAACATTAAAGGGTACCTGTCATCAAAAAAACTTTTGATATATTATAGATTAATGTATGCAGAATAACTTTCCAACTGCATGTTATTAAAAAATATGCTTCTTTCCATTTAATTTTCCACTTTGAAAAAATGACCACTAGGGGTCTCCCTACCAGTCCTGGCCGCAAGCCTTTTTTTTAAATAGATTTCAGACTCATTCTGGAGTCCTAAATCTCAGACTGCAGCTGGGACACAGACAAGCTCAGCACTGCTCCCTGGAGCAGTGCTGTGCTTGTCTGTGTCCCAGCTGCAGTCTGAGATTTAGGACTACAGCATGAGTCTGAAATCTATTTTTTTTTAAAAAGGCTTGCGGCCAGGACTGGTAGGGAGACCCCTAGTGGTCATTTTTTCAAAGGGGAAAATTAAATAGAAAGAAGCATATTTTTTAATGACATGCTATTGGAAAGTTATTCTGCATACATTAATCTATAATACATCCCCCTTTTTTTTTTTAATAAAAGGTAACCTTTCTAATATCCTTCATAACATCTGTTATTTCTTTTTTGATCAGAAATCATGGCTTATAAAAAAGACCACTAGGGGTCCCCATAACATCCAGAACATAATCCTATCCAACTGTAGCATCATCTTTGTCCCAGCTAAAGCACAGGCTGGGACAAAGTCCAGGAAGTAAGGGTGGGACTAGCACTCCTCTGTGCTCACTCCTGTCCTATCAGACTGCAGCATGAAAACAGAGAGGAGGGGGTTACAGAGCAGCCTGCAGTGATTTGGTGATTGGTTAAAGAGACCCAGCACAACACAGGGAGGAAGTGAATACATGGTGAGTAAGGGCGGGTTCAGTGCTTGCCTTGGACACCCCCCTCCTGAGCAGTGGATGTCAGAATGAGTGGGCAGCAGAACAAAGGGATTTGTGAGTCATAAAAAAGACATGTCTACATGACCTAGTGAGTCACAATTTTTTTTCTGTAATATGATTATTGCCAAGAGGTATACATTGTAACAAATCCTCAGCTCAGGCTTCATGTTCCAAATATTTATATTTGATTCCATTGATTATTTGATAAGAATCTCTTAATGTAATTGCTTTTACCTTTGTTGTAGCATATAGCCTAACTACTATGCAAATGATAGTGAGTGAAATGTATTATTTGACACTTTGGGGGTCCATGTAGTGACCCCATAATGTATCAGGCTGCCCTGCATTGCTCTGAAGATAATTATAGTGCACATCTTCACCATGTTCTGCCTTTTAGAGGGTCATTCTGTTTGGATTAGCAGAGGACAATGCGCAGCCTTTATCTGCTCGGTAAAATCAGCCCTGGAGACACTAGATGATGGTGTCAGGAAAGTGATTGACAAAGCGCCCGCCGTATCTTCATATACATTATCCCAATCTGATGGAGGATCTTTATTCTGTCACATAACAACCAATCATTACATGACTACTGATAAATATCTGCTGGATAGATATCTATGAAACCTGCCGGAGATATATATTTATATACCAAGGGATGGAATGAAAATGTTGATTAGTCCTGAAGATCTGTCAGTCAGATGAAGACATTCCAACATACCATACTATAGATTTTAGTATATAAAATCACTTCTCCTCTAGTGGTACATATAGTAATACATTAAAGGTGTACTCCACCATATTATTCCCTATCTAAAGGATAGGAGATAAGATGTCTTATCGAGGGGGGTCTCGCCACTGGGGACCCCGTGATCTCCCTGCTGCACCCAGCGTTCCTTTAGAGCTTTGGGTGCAGAACCGGAGGCTTGAGACATCACAGCCGTGCCGCGCCTGTGATGTCACATTCACACCCCCTCAATGCATGTCTATGGGAGGGGGCATGATGGCCGACATGCCCCCTCACATAGACTTGCATTGAGGGGGCGTGACCGTGAGGTCACAAGCCTGTTCCCCAACATCAACACGGAGTGAAGTTGGACACCCGGGATCAGACATCTTAGCCCCTATCCTTTCGATAGGGGATAAGATGTCTAAGGGCGGAGTACCCCTTTAAGAATATTCAATAGTAACCATTAATTGCCTATGTGGACCATTTATTGCCTTTCTGGACCATTTATTGCCTATTCAGACCAATTATTGCCTATCCAGACCATTTATTGCCTATTCAGACCAATTATTGCCTATCTGGACCATGTATTGCCTATTCAGACCAATTATTGCCTATCCGGACAGTTTAATGCCTATTCAGACCAATTATTGCCTATTCTGACCATTTATTGCCTATTCAGACCAATTATTGCCGATCCGGACCATTTATTGCCAATTCAGAACAATTATTGCCTATCCGGACCATTTATTGCCTATTCAGACCAATTATTGCCTATCCGGAACAATTGTTTGTTGACTATTCAGACCAATTATTGCCTATCCAGACCATTTATTGCCTATTCAGACCAATTATCGCCTATCTGGATCATTTGTTGACTATTCAGACCAATTATTGCCTATCCGGGCCATTTGTTGACTATTCAGACCAATTATTGCCTATCCGGAACATTTGTTGACTAGTCAGACCAATTCTTGCCTATCCGGACCAATTATTGCCTAATCAGACCAATTATCGCCTATCCGGACCATTTATTGCCTAATCAGACCAATTATCGCCTATCCGGACCATTTATTGCCTATTCAGACCAATTATTGCCTATCCGGACCATTTATTGCCTATTCAGTCCAATTATTGCCTATCTGGACCATTTATTGCCTATTCAGACCAATTATTGCCGATCCAGACCATTTATTGCCTATCTGGACCATTTATTGCCTATCTGAACCATATGTTGACTAATCGGCACAGGGTCTTCAATTTTTCCAGACTTTTTTGTTATGCAACTATAACGACAGCTTGGTTTTCTATCGAAGTAAAGTAGGTTAGAACTAGTAACAGTACAAATTATAGACAGAATTTATGGCGTCACGAACAGGACTAAACAGTTGTGTGCTGATATTTAGTTCTCTTCCCTATAATTGCTCACTAAATTAAAAATGTATGTTTCTCCGTAAAGACGCCGTATCTCCTACAGCTTTGCATTTTGCTTATATAATGCTTTCCCCAGACTGCTGCTCATGATGATTAACCCATATAAAGCAAACTCTCTATAATTTATTCATAGCCTAATGTATCAGTTTCTAGACATAATACCTTCCTAATCCACCGGTACATATTTTATAGGTTGCTTGTTAAAAATTCCAAGGACATGTTTTTTTTTTTTTCTCCAGCAACCGAATACACTTTACTTTTTTAAACTTCTCTCTCCACTTTTTCGAAAGTACGACCAAAATTCAGATTTCCCTGCTGACACTTACCGATGTGTCCACACTTACCTTGAAGCGCATATGTCACATAGTTGTCAAACTGTCCGCACAGTGTGTAAGGCAGTGTTTCCCAACCATGGTGCCTCCAGCTGTTGCAAAACTACAACTCCCAGTATGCCCGGACAGCCAAAGGCTGTCCGGGCATACTGGGAGTTGTAGTTTTGCAACATCTGGAGGCACCCAGGTTGGGAAACACTGGTGTAAGGTATTACCATCTATATTCTAGGCATATCTTTATTGTAAGATTGTATTGCTTTATTTAAAGGGGTACTCAGGTGTAAAACTTTTTTTTTTTTTTTTACTCAACTGGTGCCAGAAAGTTAAACAGATTTGTAAATGACTTCTATTAAAAAATCTTTATCCTTCCAGTACTTTTTAGCAGCTGTATGCTACAGAGGAAATTCTTTTCTTTTTTAATTTCTTTTTTTGTCTTGTCCACAGTGCTCTCTGCTGACACCTGATGCCCGTATCAGGAACTGTCCAGAGCAGGAGAAAATCCTCATGGCAAACCTATGCTGCTCTGGACAGTTCTTGACACGGACAGAGGTGTCAGCAGAGAGCACTGTGGACAAGACAAAAAAGAAATTCAAAATGCAAAGAATTTCCTCTGTAGCATACAGCTGCTAATAAGTGCTGGAAGGATAAAGATTTTTAAATAGAAGTAATTTACAAATCTAAAAGTAAAAAAGAAACAACAGTGGCACCGATACCTTAAGCCTCCTAAGACCACGAGATGGAGACGGCGTCCCGCTAGTCTGGAAATCCACCCTGGCAGCGGAGGTGCTAGGACAATAAAGACCGTAGTCACCAAATAGTAGTAAATAAAGAAAAAAGGTGTCCTGCACTCACCGCTTCAGTCCAGGTAATCCTGCTCCCATCTCGGGTCACGACTCGAACACGGAGGACATGGATAGTGGAGCGCTCAGAGGCGACTGCCGGCGGTTTCACGCATAGGAATGCGCTTCATCCGGCCACAGTCATAGAGGCGTGGCCCAGGGTCCGCTATAGCCCTGGGCTGCAGCACCTCTCTCTGCTGGCATAACAGCATCTTCTGTGTATGTGATTGACACACAGGGCTCCTGCGCATGCGCTGTTCACATGGTCAGTCTCTGAGCGATCCCGGAGCTCTGTGACGACACAAGCAGAGTAAGTTACAGAGCTTTGCTATGCCAGTGGCCGCAACTCCTCTCTCTGCTGACATCACGGCATCTCCTGTGTGTGGTTAACCCTACGCAGGCCCTGTTTGCCATCTCGAAATTCTTTTACGGCCAGGGCTGGTGAAATTTTTGTCACTAGGCAAAAACAAATTTTGCTGCCCCCTTGACCCATTGGCCCACCCTTTGACATGCTCAACCTTACTACTGGGGTGACACACTGTAACAAGCCCCCTCCCCATGTAATTAGCTTACTATTGGGGTGACACACTGTAACAAACCTCCTCCTCATGTAATTTTCTTACTATTGGGGTGACACACTGTAACAAACCTCCTCCTCATGCAGCTGGCTGAGTGAATGGTTTGGTTGCTGGTTGTCTAGTTTTCTTTTGGCAGGCAGAGCGGCGCTCTAGGTGGCTGCCTAACTTGCCTATAGCTAAAACAAAGGAAAGCGCTCCATAGTGTGATAACGTAGGTGCATATAAAGATGAACACAAATTAAAAGTGCTCACCCTCAGTGGTCGTACTGGACCAAGTACAACAATGGAAAAGCGTGTAAGTGATCAGTAGATCATGGATCCAGCAGCCGCTAGAGCAAATACAAAAGGACCTCCAAGACACTCAGGATCAAGCAGGGCGCATGCAACGCGTTTCGCGGGAAATCGCTTCATCAGGCACTGATGAAGCGGTTTTCCGCGAAACGCGTTGCATTGTGGGTAATAAACCTTTCTTACCTCACCTGAGTTCCATGCGCCCTGCTTGATCCTGAGTGTCTTGGAGGTCCTTTTGTGTAACTTGCCTATAGGCAGATCCGGCCCTGGTTACGGCGCAAGCACAGAGAACTACAGTGAGTCGTGTCAGTGTGTCATTTTGTGTAATATATCAATCACACACAGGAGACATCAGGCGTGGCCCAGGATCTGCTACACCCTGAGGCCGTAAAACCTTTTTGATTGTTCCTGACTATAGAAAAAGTATATATTTTTGTAAAATAAGGAAACAATGCAAGGAAATTATGCCTGGAATATCTGTGTTAATACCTTACACACTGTCTGGCCGGTTTACCAGCTTCATTTCACGTGACACGTGACTTAAAGGGGTACTCTGGTGCAAAACTATTTATTTTAAATTAACTGGTGCCAGAAAGTTATACAGATTTGTACATTACTTCTATAAAAAAAAACATTAAAAAAAGCGTACTCCTTCCAGTACTTATCAGCTGCTGTTTACTACAGTGAAAGTTCTTTTATTTTTGAATTTCTTTTTCTGTCTGACCACAGTGCTCCCTGCTGACATCTCTGTCCATGTCAGGAACTGTCCAGAGTAGGAGAAAATCCCCATAGCAAACCTATCCTGCTCTGGACAGTTCCTGAAATGAACAGAGGTGTCAGCAGAGAGCACTGTGGTCAGACAGAAAGGAAATTCAAAATGAAAAGAACTTCCTCTGGAGCATACAGCAGCTGATAAGTACTGGAAGGATTAAGATTTTTATATAGAAGTAATTTACATACCTATGTAACTTTCAGGCACCGGTTGATTTAAAAATAATAATAAAAATAATAATTGTTTTCCACCAGAGTACCCCTTTAATGGTGATCAAGATCTATTGATAACCCCTTTCATGGGTTTGCAGAACACTGCACAGGTCAATCCCTTTGCTAACTCTTATACAGTTGATGCTATATTGTGGTTAGGTGATTTAAAGGGGTTCTCCACTGGAAAACATTTTTTTTTTTTTAAATCAACTGGTGCCAGAAAGTTAAACAGATTCGTAAAATATTTCTATTAAAAAATCTTAGTCCTTCCAGTCCTTATCAGCTGCTGTTATGATCTACAGGAAGTTCTTTTCTTTTTGAATTTCCTTTCTGCCTGACCACAGTGATCTCTGTCCATTTTAGGAACTGTCCAGAGCAGGATAGGTTTTCTATGGGGATTTGCTCCTTCTCTGGAAAGTTCCTAAAATGGACAGAGGTGTCAGCAGAGAACAGTGTGGTCAGGCAGAAAGGAAATTCAAAAAGAAAAAAACAGGAGCTGATAAGTACTGGAAGGATTAAGATTTTTTAATAAAAGTAATTTACAATTATGTTTAACTTTCTGGCACCAGTTCATTAAAAAAAAAATAATTTCCCAGTGGGGTTCCCCTTTAATCTTGGGATAACCCCCTTTCATGGGTCTGCAGACCACTACACCGATCAAACCATTTGCTAACTCTCAAAGTTGATGCTTCTTACCATTGCACAGAAGGGCTCTGGAGGGTCTCCGCAGGTACTGTTTGGAGGATCAAGCCTAACCTTCAGATATTGCGTCATGTCCTTCGATTCCGGTTGACAAGCCATATATTCCCACACGATGCCCTCGTCCGATTTCATCTGAGTCTTACACATATCGTAGTGTCCGTGCTGCATTCCTATGGAGACGGCCACCCACAGGGTGTTGAGATTGAGCACCAGGAACAGGTACATACCGGATAGTTTTGTTTTTTCCGCCAACGCCAACAGTGGTTTGTAACTCCGAAATATTTACAGTTCACAGCCGATAATTATTTGTGCGCGATTAAGTCCAGGAGACGGATGGAAATCCAACATCCTCTTCCCACCGTGGAACGTCTATTGATTATTTCTCATCGGCCTTGGAAGATGCTTCGAAAGAATTCTTCACCGCGGAGATTAAACATTCACGGAACACGACGATTTAGGTCAACGATTATAGAGAGTCTTTGTAGGTTTTTTCTGGTCTATTTTTCATGACCGACGTCTTTAAGGTCCAGAAATCGGTTCTTAAGAAAGACGAAACCGACAAAAAAGGGAAGTTTTATATTGCAGACGCGATAAACCAAAGTGCATCCTTTATCTGCGGTTGTAGGACTCTGCGGGGACGAGATTATCTTAGTGCTTGATATGGATCAATCTTCTTCTTCTATCTTTTTGGCTTTTCCACCCTAGAACAAAAAAAAACAAAAGGGAAACAAAAATATCAAGTTTGAGTTTATTGTCTGAAAAAAAAAATCAATATTATTTTCCGCAGAAGCGCACGGCATGACATTTGATGGATCCTATCGATAAGGACGGCAGATAATCATTCGGCGCAGGGTTCTAAAGATATCTTCATAAAAAATAAAAAAAATAACGATTTGTGGATTATAAAGTACGTACATGGTAAATCTCACAGTCCTGGCTCGGTTCTAACCCTAATGTTAGAAATAAAAAACGAAAGCAAACATAGATTTAGAGTATTCATAGGTTAATAACAAAATGATATGAGTATTGTAGAAACTATAGAAACTATTGAGAATTTGGAGCTTTTTTTTTCTTTTTCTACACTATTATTTCTCAACCAGTGTGCGTCCAGCTGTTGTGAAACTACAACTTCCAGCATGCCCGGACAGCCTGTAGTCACTGATACATTGTGTATTCTCCTCACTATAGAGAAGAAGTCACATGTAATCACTGATATTATTGTGTATTCTCCTCACTATAGAGAAGACGTCACCTTTAGTCACTGATATCATTGTGTATTCTCCTCACTATAGAGAAGATGTCACCTGTAGTCACCGATATCATTGTGTATTCTCCTCACTATAGAGAAGATGTCACCTGTAGTCACCAATATCATTGTGTATTCTCCTCACTATAGAGAAGATGTCACCTGTAATCACTGATGTCATTGTGTATTCTCCTCACTATAGAGAAGACGTCACCTGTAATCACTGATATCATTGTGTATTCTCTTCACTATAGAGAAGACGTCACCTGTAGTCACTGACGTCAGTGTATTCTCCTCACTATAGAGAAGATGTCACCTGTAGTCACTGATATCATTGTGTATTCTCCTCACTATAGAGAAGATGTCACCTGTAGTCACTGATATTATTCTGTATTCTCCTCACTATAGAGAATACGTCACCTGTAATCACTGATATAATTGTGTATTCTCCTCACTATACAGAATACGTCACCTGTAATCACTGATATCATTGTGTATTCTCCTCACTATAGAGCCGACGTCACCTGTAATCACTGATGTCATTGTGTATTCTTCTCACTATAAAGAAGATATCACCTGTAATCACTGATATCATTGTGTATTCTCCTCACTATAGAAAAGACGTCACCTGTAGTCTCTGATATCATTGTGTATTCTCCTCACTATAGAGAAGATGTCACCTGTAATCACTGATGTCATTGTGTATTCTCCTCACTATAGAGAAGAAGTCACATGTAATCACTGATATTATTGTGTATTCTCCTCACTATAGAGAAGACGTCACCTTTAGTCACTGATATCATTGTGTATTCTCCTCACTATAGAGAAGATGTCACCTGTAGTCACCGATATCATTGTGTATTCTCCTCACTATAGAGAAGATGTCACCTGTAGTCACCGATATCATTGTGTATTCTCCTCACTATAGAGAAGATGTCACCTGTAATCACTGATGTCATTGTGTATTCTCCTCACTATAGAGAAGACGTCGCCTGTAATCACTGATATCATTGTGTATTCTCTTCACTATAGAGAAGACATCACCTGTAATCACTGGTATCATTGTGTATTCTCTTCACTATAGAGAAGACGTCACCTGTAGTCACTGATGTCAGTGTATTCTCCTCACTATAGAGAAGATGTCACCTGTAGTCACTGATATCATTGTGTATTCTCCTCACCATAGAGAAGATGTCACCTGTAGTCACTGATATTATTCTGTATTCTCCTCACTATAGAGAATACGTCACCTGTAATCACTGATATCATTGTGTATTCCCCTCACTATACAGAAGACGTCAACTGTAATCACCGATATCATTGTGTATTCTTCTCACTATAGAGCCGACGTCACCTGTAATCTCTGATGTCATTGTGTATTCTTCTCACTATAAAGAAGATATCACCTGTAATCACTGATATCATTGTGTATTCTCCTCACTATAGAGAAGACGTCACCTGTAGTCAGTGATATCATTGTGTATTCTCCTCACTATAGAGAAGACGTCACCTGTAGTCATTGGTATCATTGAGTATGCTGCCTGACTGTCCCATCAGAGCTGTAGTCCCATCAGAGCTGTGGTCACAACTCCCAGCATAACCTTACCACTGCTTAGGTCATACTGGGAGCTTTAGTTTTAAGTGGTTAAAACTTCTTTAGCACTTTCCCATTCTGTGGCAATTGGTATATTTGATTATTACCGGTATACTGGAAATAATTTTCCACAATGAGCTACACCACTGGCATCTGTCACAACAGGCTAAAACAATTTCTTTGGGGAGGGGTATTAGTTTGGGGTGACACCATTTTTTACCGCAACCGGGTGACACCAACCCTAGCAAAGCCACTGCTCTTGTGGACACAGATAAGGACACTTTTTTTCTCCTCACCTTCTAATAACCATTATTTTTCCATCTACAGGCCCATAAGAGAGATTGTTTTTTTAAGGACCCGATTTTAAGTTGTTACTTTTTTTTTTATGCCATTCACTGTGCGGTTAAACTAACATGTTATATTGATTCTTCAGGCAAGTACAATTACACTGATATTCTATATTTATTATACCCCATATTTTTTGATTAACTATTTTTTGAAATATTTTTTTTTTTTTTATTTTTTTTTTTAAACTGGCATGCTTAAAATTAGTCTGACACCTATAACTAATTTGGCATAGATGAGACTTTTGGATTGCTTTTTATTCTTATTATGTTTTATGGGGATGTGATGTGACCAAACAAAATCACCATTCATTGTAGAGATAAGCAGACTGCCAATGGTCCAACTTAGTTATAATTGGACTCTAAGATTTATTTCGCATTTAGATCCCAATTTAGATTTGGAAGTGCCATGATTGCTCTGAGACTGCCCAAGCAAAGTAAGTACATAACAGGGACTCCTGTCAAAGACAGGAGTCCCTGCACCTGTGCAGCGCACTGAACAGCTGGCCTGAGTGCAGAGCACCTGGTCCAATGAATGGAGTGAGTAGAGGCTGTGATACACACAGCATTGCTGCTTAAAGGAGTAGTCCAGTGGTGATTCAGTGGTGAGCAACTTATCCCCTATCCTAAGGATAGGGGATAAGTTGCAGATCGCGGGGGGTCCGACCACTGGGGCCCCCCGCGATCTCCTGTACGGAGCCCCGACAGCCCGCGGGAAGGGGGCGTGTCGACCTCCGCATGAGGCGGCGGCCGACACGCCCCCTCAATACAACTCTATGGCAGAGCCGAAGCGCTGCCTTCGGCAATCTCCGGCTCTGCCATAGAGATGTATTGAGGGGGCGTGTCGGCCGCCGCCTCGTGCGGGGGTCGACACCCGCTATCTCGGCGGAGAGCCGGGGCCCCGTACAGAGAGATCGCAGGGGGCCCCAGCGGTCGGACCCCCCGCGATCTCAAACTTATCCCCTATCCTTAGGATAGGGGATAAGTTTTTCACCACTGGACTACCCCTTTAACTCTGGGCCGCTCAGGGTCCAAGAGCAGGGACAATGCAAATCATAAAAAGTTTAAATTGTAACAAACTTGGATCTATTCCAATTTGCTCATCTCTACCCTGGACTGAATACATGGTTTGCCTCCATTCAATGTCCATGGGACTTCCGAACGTAGCTGAGTTAATCTCTCAGGGGACATTTGACTTCTGTTCTCATGATTTGTCGGGGTCCTAGCGGTCAAACCACCACTGATCTCACTAGTTATCTCTTACCCTGTAGATCCTTTTAATCTTGGAATACCCCTGTATAAATTACTCTTCATGTCTGAATTTTCACCAAACTCTCACATTCACCTGTTCTTTCCTGAGCCTTGAATCATGGAGATCACTTCCACTTTAAGACTCTTAAATCCTCTTCGAGAAATTCTTGTTTACATTTTCAGATTCGTCCTGCGGCGCCTAATGTATTCTAAAGAATGTAGCCCGAGGCCACGTGGTAATATATTACGATATACGGCCGCCAGTCATTTTTTAACTTAATTAAGAAAACTAATCTGACCACACATAAAAAGTCTGCCTTTCAAAAGTTCTTCAAAGCTCGTTTTATGTCGGTTCTTCTCGGTTTAGACATCTAGTGAGCGAACACCACTGGGGCCTCGGCATGTGCCCATATAAAAAACAACATAAAAAAACATTCTACATCTCACAGAGGCCCTTAACTGCAGGGAGTAAAATAAGAAGGCGCTCTTAGGTCTCATAACAAACCCATACATACTTAATATCTGCCTTTAGCCTCCAACAGACACCATTAATGTTTCAGTAATGTCAGACGGTCCAAGCAGCGTGAATGTGGCCAATGGTTAATGGAGCGTGGCTGACACAGGCTCTGTCGACCAGGGGTGGATTACAGATCAGACACTTAGGGTCACAACCCTCTTCAATGTTCTGGCAGATGACTGGATGTCAATTACGAGACTATATTAATAAATGAAGCTTTTATTCCTGTCTGGGGGTACGAGTCTTCATCAGGCTGATATACCGTCTAACCTCAACAGCTTAGAGTTTAATAAGAAGACATTATAGAGCTCTTGGGAAGCATTGTTTCTCCTTGTGGAGACTGCATTGAGTCTTACAGGCAATGATTTTTGGGAAAAGGTATGCAAATTAGCTCTCCTCCTGAAGAAAGAAACAGTCTCTCTAGTGCCACCTAAAAGGAACCATTAAAAAGAACCATGAAAAAGCCTTGAAACAATAAGGCCATGTTCACATGTTCGGAATTTCCGTGCAAAATGCCGCATTGGAATTCCATCTGGGAATCCGCAGCAGCAGAGTCCAAATGCCATGTATCCAATGGGAGTCTGCTGCGTTGTACATATGGTGGATTTTCCGCACCAGATGTTTCTGGAAAGGAAATTCTGTTTTCCATGTCGGCAGAAAGAATGCACCGGTAGAAGGACTTCCACAAGGCGGTAGGAGATGTCGGCGCTGACCAAGATCGGACACGTCCGGTGAGTAAAAGAACTTTTTAATTTTTCAAATGCAACGCGTTTCACTGCGCTTGCACGGCTTCATCAGGCGTGATGCCTGATGAAGCCGCGCAAGCGCTGTGAAACGCGTTACATTTGAAAAATAAAAAAGTTGTTTTACTCACCAGACGTGTCCAATCTTGGTCAGCGCCGACATCTCCTACCGCCCTGTGGAAGTCCTTCTCCCGGTGTGTTACGTCCAGGTTGGGGAGGCTGCAGACCAAGCCTATTTTCTCACCAACGCAGACCATTGTTGTGTGTGAGTCCACACAACCGCCTCTGGTAAGGGTCTCTCATTCCGCTTATCTGAACCTTACAGTGTCGATTTTACGCTATTGAGCACTCTTTCCTCTTGTTTTGGCAGAAATAATTAACCTGGTCATTCTTTCTGCAGACGCCACACGGAATGCATAGCCGTCCATGAGACAGTACATTCCCGTATGATCTTAGCGCCTCCATTCTCCGGAATGTCCGCACAGAGATTTTCTGTGCAGACATTCCGGACGTGTGAACATAGCCTAATAGGGATATTGGCAAACAAGAGACACCCATCTTTAGACAACTGTTTGAGGTTCTTGTATGGCTTGGTTTAAGTCCCTAGTCATGTTCCAAGGCTCTTATAGGTTGGGCATGGAATTATGAGGCAATTATCTATAAGTAGTTTAAGAGAGATAGTTCTCCTTCTTTTGGGGAGAAAACCAGTTTGCATCAACAAATAAAGAGATGATTTTTCATATGCTTAAAGGGATACTTCGCTGGAAAACATTTTTTTTTTTCAAATCAACTGGTGCTAGAAAGTTAAAGGGGTTATCCAGGAAAAAAACTTTTTTTTATATATCAACTGGCTCTAGAAAGTTAAACAGATTTGTAAATTACTTCTATTAAAAAATCTTAATCCTTTCAGTACTTATGAGCTTCTGAAGCTGAGTTCTTCTTTTCTGTCTAAGTGCTCTGTAATGACACCTGTCTTGTGAACCGCCCAGTTTAGAAGAAAATCCCCATAGCAAACCTATTCTAAACTGGGCAGTTCCCGAGAGACGTGTCATCAGAGAGCACTTATACAGAAAAGAACAACTCAACTTCAGAAGCTCATAAGTAGTGAAAGGATTAAGATTTTTTAATAGAAGTAATTTACAAATCTGTTTAACTTTCTGGAGCCAGTTGAAGTATATAAAAAAGTTTTTTCCTGGATAATCCCTTTACACAGATTTTTTAAATTACAAATCTTAGCCCTTCCAGTACTTATCAGCTGCTGTATGCTCCACAGGAAGTTATTTTCTTTTTGTATTTCCTTTCTGTGTGACCACAGTGCTCTTTGCTGACACCTCTGTCCATGTCAGGAACTGTCCAGAGCAGGAGCAAATCCCCATAGCAAACCTCTCCTGCTCAGGACAGTTCCTGACATGGACAGAGGTGTCAGCAGAGAGCACTGTGGTCAGACACAAAGGAAATACAAAAAGAAAAGAACTTCCTGTGGAGCATACAGCAGCTGATAAGTACTGGAAGGTTTAAGATTTTTAAATGAAAGTAATTTACAAATCTGTTTAACTTTCTGGCACCACTGAGAAAACAAGGACACCACTTCGATGCAGGATCTTGTTTGGATGTCGCCCATACCAGTGCAAGTCACAGTGCCTCTTGGACAGACACATCGCAACCACATGGTAAATTAAGGGTGTTCGGTGCCCTGGGGGTGTTACTTTACCCCTCGGTGCACCAATACACCCACCCACCTGATCCTCTAAAAACACCCCCTCATAAGAACAGGGCTGCCCCTTAGCAGTGGCCTTGAGTATTGTCCCTAAAAAGGATCAGCTCAGTGTTCATAAGCATTTGCTAAAGGAGCAGGTGGGTGTATCAGTGCAATGAGGGGTAAAGTAATGTCCACGATGCACCGAACACCCCCAATGGACCAAAATGCCTATGCAGAAATTATATATTATAAACCCAGTGTTTCCCAATCAAGGTGCCTCCAGCTGTTGCAAAACTACAACTTCCAGCATGCCCGGACAGCCAAAGGCTGTCCGGGCATGCTGGAAGTTGTAGTCTTGCAACAGCTGGAGACACTCTGGCTGGGTAACAATGTTATAAACCACAGTAATATTAGAACTGGGTTGGCTGGATGTTTGACACTAGAGCCAACAATGAAACAGGTATGTATGCAAAGTCCATCAGAGACCTACACAGACTGAACAAGAGTTGTACAGAGCTAGAAACGCGTCGGTATTAATACACATTGGGGGAGATTTATTGAAACTTGTCCAAGGGAAAAGTTGACCAGTTGCCCATAGCAACCAATCAGATCGCTTCTTTCATTTTTCAGAGGCCTTTTTAAAAATGAAAGAAGCAATCTGATTGGTTGCTATGGGCAATTCAGCAACTTTTCCTCTGGACAGGTTTTGATAAATCTTCCCCTTATGTATATATGGAGAAATGAGATATGGAGCGTACTTTTAAACAATGTCACTAAAAAAAGGATTTTTTTAAAAGGGTTTATACAGTGTTTGCTAAAAAATAAAATTTGGCTGGGGTGTTTGGGAAAAAAAAGACATACTCACCTAGCCCCCGTTCCCTGCTGATTCCAAGCAGCTCCTGTCCTGCTCGGTCTGTTCTCCAGATCTTCTCTATTCTTACTGCTTCCAAGACAAGGGCTTGGAGCAGGACCTGCCAGCTCAGCCAATCACTGGCTGAGACAGGACACCACTGCGGCCCGTGATTGGCTGTGCCGGCAGGTCCTGTTCCAAGTGCTCATTTCAGAAGCAGAGAGAAGATTGATGTACTGGACGGAGATAAAGTGGACTTGTTGAGGACCAGCGTAGAATCAGGGATAGGTGATTTTTTTTTAAAGCAAACACTAGAATACCCCATTAAAGGGGTACTCCGGTGAAAAACTGAAATACTTTTTATTTTTTTAAATCAACTGATGCCAGAAAGTTAAACAGATTTGCAGATTACTTCTATAAAAAAAAACCTTATCCTTCCTGTATTTATTAGCTGCTGAATACTACAGTGGAAATTCTTTTCCATTTGAAACACAGAGCTCTCTGCTGACATCATGAGCACAGTGCTCTCTGCTGACATCTCTGTCCATTTTCGGAACTGACCAGAGTAGGAGAAAATCCCCATAGCAAACATATGCTGCTCTGGACAGTTCCTAAAATGGACAGAGATGTCAGCAGAGAGCACTGTGCTCGTGATGTCAGCAGAGAGCTCTGTGTCTCAAAAAGAAAATAATTTCCGCTTTAGTATTCAGCAGCTAATAAATATTGGAAGGATTAGGATTTTCTAATAGAAGTAATTTACAAATCTGTTTAACTTTCTGGCACCAGTTGATTTAAAAAAAAAAGTTTTTCACCGGAGTACCCCTTTAATTCCATCAGGTTTTTATTTTCTGAAAGATGTATATGCCGCTGACCAGTGGCGCTCAGGAGTAGGGATGAGCTGCATTGGCCATATTCGAATTTGTGATATTTCGCAAATATATAGACGAATATTCGGCCCATATTCGTGAATTTTGCGTATTCGTTATATTCGCATATTCGTGTATTCGAGGAAGAAAACAGTGAGGGCGTGGGCAACTTTACTATTGGTTGCTAGGGATGTTGTTGATAACCTCTGACAAGTGCATTTGCATCATTCGAATTGGCCCACAAGTAAAAAGAAGGAATATGCGCATATGCGGAAAAAATTAATATTCATCATTTTGAATATATAGCGAATATATTTGCAATATTCTCAAATTTGCAATATTCACGATAAAAATTTGAAATGCGAATATTCGCGACCAACACTACTCAGGAGCATGTGACTCAGATACGCTGGAAGGCCGACAGCGAGGAAGTTGTGGTGCATTAAAGTTGTTTGCGCCGTTTTCTGACAACCCATGTGTCTATATTTATTGTTTCCGAAGTTCAATGTTAACACGGCGGAATTTGGCAGCAGAATTCCGCGGTAATACTCTGCTTGAAAATTCAGTAGCAGCAGAGCCCCATTGATCTCAATAGGATTCTGCTGTGCTATGCAGGCGGACAAATTTTCGTGGCAATTGTTCCTGCTGCCAAAATCCCGACTGCGGCATCCGCAGAAAGAGTGCACTTACACTTGCCTATTCTTTCTGCGGAATCCGCTCGGAAATGCATTGCCGTCTATGGAGACGGCCTGTAAACACAGCCTCGTAGGAATCGCTTGATGCCCGGATCGGCACTGACTTATTAAACACCTGACGCAAAGTCTTTTTCCGTGCGATGATTAAATACGGTTGTGAGCCGCTCAAGATGCGCAGTGAAAAGTATTAAATGCTAAATTAGATCTGAGCCGCCTGGCAATTAATAAAGGAAAATTGGTCTCATTCGCGGCGCCCACTTCAGAGTCTAAACAGATTCTCCGCGCAGAATAATGAAACTTAAATTAGCTAAAAGGCTCCGATTCTGCGAGACAGAGAAATTAATTCAATCAGGCGTCGGTCCAAAGGAAATTGGCAATCTGCGCTGATTGTCCCCAGCAAAAAAAATAAAAAATAAAAAATCGCTAGGAAATTTGCTCGGAATAACAGTTTTTAGTCATTTTACAAGCAGAAGTGCACGAAATCTGTTATAGCTGGAGCTTTTGGAGACGGCGGCGAGAATACACCGTCCACAAGTTCCCGCGTAGAATTATTACTATTTACTAGGGATGAGAAAAGATGGAAACGGGGGGACATTTATCATTATCTTTACACCACTTCAGTGTTCTAAATGTCCCTGCAAATTTTGCGCAATTGCATTTTTTTGCACAATTTTTTTGCGCAATTTTCATTAGAACATCATTCAAAGTTATCTGCTGTTTGGTGCACTGTACACCCCTTTTTGTAGTGTAGCTGTATTTATTATTTGTGCAAATTGAATTTAGAAGTATTTTTGCGCAAAGCCTGATTATGGAATCCTACATGTGTATTATAATTGTATTTGTGTATAATATATATAATCTAAGGCATGGGTGAGGGTTCATTAAGACTGTGTATTCGTTTTTGTGTGTTCCAGTTTTATTGGGGGCGTCTGTCTGTGTTATACCTCCTTTGAAGTCAAGCACTCTGGTCATCATAAAACAAACTAAGATAAGGGACCAGGATAGAGGGATGGCAGTTTGTCCCACCTCGTGGGGTCAGATTAATTCTCTTTTCCCACCAAAAAAGCCCCTATAAAACTGAGATGGTGGACAAACCTTTGTTCAAGCCTGTGGCAAAAGCTGACAAGACATCCTAAGATACAGCTGGAGACTCACTCACAAGGACTGCTATACCATTATGCTGTAAGGACTTTCTTTTTTGAAGTTCTTTCTGAACTTGTCTTGCTGAACTCTTTTATATATTTTTGTAACTGTGTGTCATTTGTTTATTTTGTACGTAGCACTGTGATACCTTTTTTCCAGATTAAATGTTTCCTTAATCAGCTCTGGTCTTTGATCTCTAAATATAGGAGCTCACTAGAGATGAGCGAATTTACAGTAAATTCGATTCGTCACGAACTTCTCGGCTCGGCAGTTGATGACTTATCCTGCGTAAATTAGTTCAGCTTTCCGGTGCTCCGGTGGGCTGGAAAAGGTGGATACTCCTAGGACTGTATCCACCTTTTCCAGCCCACCGGGAGCACCTGAAAGCTGAACTCATTTATGCAGGAAAAGGCATCAACTGCCGAGCCGAGAAGTTTGTGACGAATCGGATTTACTGTAAGTTCGCTCATCTCTAGAGCTCATCTTTCTGAAAGAAGCTCTGGTGAAACACGGTTAATCAAAGGGTTAATTTGGTGACTTGCTGGGACTAGTAGTGGACACCCAGAGGTTTGGTGGCTTTAACCCTTGCACCATCGCACTCTCTCTAGCGTCTTGGTTGGACCGATAGGGTGTGATCGTGACACCACCAAATAGGACACGTACTAAAGTGTCAGATGCCGGAGCACAAAGCCTAAACCAATCTCTGCACCTTGCTGGTTTCTATTATTGCACAACATTTATCAAGCACTTTGCACTGTGCAAACAATACACCAAGAAAACAGGGATAAAATTTATACTACCTTACACCAACATTGATAAATGTCCTTCATAGAAACAACTCCCGACAGAGCCAAAAAGCTGAGGCAGAACAAACCAGTAGGCACAGATAGTACTGCCTTACTGTCTCTCCTTATGTTAGGATTCCTACTGCTCCTTTCCATAAGGTAGTATTTTCCAACAGTGTGCCTCCAGCTGTTGCAAAACTACAACTCCCAGCATGCCCGGACAGCCTTCGGCTGTCCGGGCATGCTGAGAGTTGTAGTTTTGCAACAGCTGGAGGCACCCTGGTTGGGAAACACTGCCATACAGAACATTTTCCATTCAATTGAATGTCATAGAGTACCAGAATCCCTTATGTGTAATAATGTCAGGCATGTAACTGGGTGGGGGGTGGGGTGGTTAGGGGGGACAACGAGGACGACTAGGTTATTACAGGGAGGGGGCTCCTGCAGCACATCACATGAATGATGGACTTATGACTGCAAAACACTCTAAAGAGTTAATAATACCCATTGTATGAGATGAGATCTCCTTATTTCCATATATACATGCGGAGCGGCTATTATCCCCATACACACGCCTGGGAAACCGTACAGATTATTGCAAGGAAGCGTCGGCAGAAAAAAATGTCACATAGACAGAGAAATGATATAGAATTAATTCTGTGGTGAATGAATGTGTCTGACCCCAATATATTACAAGCCATATGGGGAAATAACTAGTGCGGTTTGCTACAATGCACATAGAGGACATAGGATTTATCTGCATGTATATAGAAGTATAATACTTATCAGGCGAAGGGATAGTTAGAGAGCAAAGACCAGGATGGCAGCATTATATATATATATATATATTTATATATATATATATATATATATATATATATATATATATATATATATATATATAGGATACAAATTTATTACGACATTGCAACATGCCAGCAAAAATCTCAATAGACTGCAATACACATCACAACCACTGGGTGGCCACAAATAGACACATGCAGCACAAACAACTCCTGACAGAGTATATAGCAGAATCATGCTTTACTTCAGAGCCAATCATATTACAACACTCTTCTTTGGATATTTGGGACCAGGAGGAAAGGTAAGGACTCTCACATCTGTATGTGCACCCACTCCTGTGTTTGAAGCCCAGGTAAAAGTTTACTTATTATCATACCGAAAAGTGAATGAGAATTGTCCTGTAAGACTGTATTTTCCAACCAGGGTGTCTTCAGCTGTTGCAAAACTACAACTCCCAGCAGGCCTGGACAGCTAAAGGCTGTGAGTTGTAGTTTTCTCAAACGTCTATTTCCCAATGATAACCTTTGTATATGACGCTGAGCACGTGCACTTAATGGGGTACTCCGCCCCAGGACATCTTATCCCTTATCCAAAGGATAGGGGATAAGAAGTCAGATTGCGGGGGTTCTGCCGCTGGGGACCCACGGGATCTCGGCTACAGCACCCAGCTTTCATTACTGCACAGAGCAAACTCACTCCGTGCGTAATGACGGGTGATACAGGGGCCGGAGTATCGCGACATCACGGCTCCGCCCGTCTTGACGTCAAGGCTTTAACTTTAACTTCTTTGATCGAACATGGCAAGGCCTGCTCTGAGAGGAACGTGTCCTGTGAAACCGCTGAATGGTCTTGGCCACTGTGCGGCAGCTCAGTTTCAGGGTCTTATAGCTTCTCATAGCCTAGGCCATCTTTATGTAGATCAACAATTCTTATTTTATTTTTTTCGGATTCTTAAAGAGTTCTGTGCCATGAGATGCCATGTTGAATTTTCAGTGCCCAGTATTAGAGAGTGTGAGAGTGATAACACCAACTTTAAGACACCAGTTTCTCATTCACATCTGAGACCTTGTAACACTAATGAGTCACATGACTCCGGGGAGGGACAATGGCTAATTGGGCCCAGTTTGGACATTTTCACTTAGAGGTTTGCTGACTTTTGTAGCCAAGGTTTAGACATTATTGGGTGTGTGTTGAGTTATTTTGAGGGGACACAACATTAAACACGGTTATACAGGCCGTGCACTCACTACTTTACATTGTAGCAGACGGGCATTTCTTCAGTGTTGTCACATAAGAGGATTGATGGAAGAAAATATTTACAAAAACGTGAGGGGTGGACTCACTTATGCAAGATACTGTACATATAATGGGATGTCCCAGTATGGAATATAGTCCCATACAGTACTTAGGCCCTGTCAGGTTGAGTCCCTCTGTGTCCTAGGGGCTCTCGTTCAGTGTCTCCCCCATTGTGTTATCTGTATATTAGGTGTATTAGGTATAAAGGACCTGTAAGGACCTTTGAGTTAGTCACATGATGTTGTTGTCACATGTTTATTACCCAGAGAGCACCAGCTAACCAAGTGAACTGCAGCTTGACCTATGGCTCCTTGCTCAGCCCCCTTTATATGGAAGGGAGGAGCTGCAATCTGCTTCTTTTGCTCTTATGAATCCTGCTGAGATACAGTAAAGTCCAAACGTCTCAGAACCAGTGTCCAGCACATCTGGAGGCCTCAAGCCTAAATTACAGCCACATGTCAGTAAGTCAAGTTATGCTCTGTCTGCTGTCACTACCTACAGTCACATCAAGTCTATTATAGTCAGCGTGGCTAGGTTGAAGTCTGTCCCAACACTGCAAGCTGAAGGTCCCCTCTGTGTTACTGGTCCCCTCTCTGGGATCCTGGCCTAGCTGTAAAGACTACCTCCATCTGTCTACATCAGAAAAGCTAACGTTAACCCTAACCTGGTCTTGGACTATTATTACCCTGCCTAACCTAGGGATAGCAGAGCTACCTTGGGGTGGTTACTTAGGAAAACAACACCATGGCATCACGAACATTTAGGGGCTAATACCATCTGCCCCTGGGCTACAACATCTGCCCCATACGACTCATTGCACCCCCGTGGCCCACCACAATAATGTGAGGAGTGAACTCACTTATGGGATATACTGTATATAATGTGAGGGGTGGACTCACTTATGGGAGATACTGTATATAATGTGAGGGGTGGACTCACTTATGGGAGATACTGTATATATAATGTGAGGGGTGGAGTCACTTATGGGATATACTGTATATATAATGTGAGGGGTGGAGTCACTTATGGGATATACTGTATATATAATGTGAGGGGTGGACTCACTTATGGGGGATACTGTATATAATGTGAGGGGTGGACTCACTTATGGGAGATACTGTATATATAATGTGAGGGGTGGACTCACTTATGGGAGATACTGTATATATAATGTGAGGGGTGGACTCACTTATGGGATATACTGTATATATAATGTGAGGGGTGGACTCACTTATGGGATATACTGTATATATAATGTGAGGGGTGGAGTCACTTATGGGATATACTGTATATATAATGTGAGGGGTGGAGTCACTTATGGGATATACTGTATATATAATGTGAGGGGTGGACTCACTTATGGGATATACTGTATATATAATGTGAGGGGTGGACTCACTTATGGGAGATACTGTATATAATGTGAGGGGTGGACTCACTTATGGGAGATACTGTATATATAATGTGAGGGGTGGACTCACTTATGGGATATACTGTATATATAATGTGAGGGGTGGACTCACTTATGGGATATACTGTATATATAATGTGAGGGGTGGACTCACTTATGGGAGATACTGTATATATAATGTGAGGGGTGGACTCACTTATGGGAGATACTGTATATATAATGTGAGGGGTGGACTCACTTATGGGATATACTGTATATATAATGTGAGGAGTGGACTCACTTATGGGAGATACTGTATATATAATGTGAGGGGTGGAGTCACTTATGGGATATACTGTATATATAATGTGAGGGGTGGACTCACTTATGGGATATACTGTATATATAATGTGAGGGGTGGACTCACTTATGGGAGATACTGTATATATAATGTGAGGGGTGGACTCACTTATGGGAGATACTGTATATATAATGTGAGGGGTGGAGTCACTTATGGGATATACTGTATATATAATGTGAGGGGTGGAGTCACTTATGGGATATACTGTATATATTTAATGTGAGGGGTGGAGTCACTTATGGGATATACTGTATATATATATAATGTGAGGGGTGGAGTAACTTATGGGATATACTGTATATATATAATGTGAGGGGTGGAGTCACTTATGGGATATACTGTATATATATAATGTGAGGGGTGGAGTCACTTATGGGAGATACTGTATATATAATGTGAGGGGTGGAGTCACTTATGGGATATACTGTATATATAATATGAGGGGTGGACTCACTTATGGGAGATACTGTATATATAATGTGAGGGGTGGAGTCACTTATGGGAAATACTGTATATATAATGTGAGGGGTGGAGTCACTTATGGGATATACTGTATATAATGTGACGGGTGGACTCACTTATGGGATATACTGTATATATAATGTGAGGGGTGGAGTCACTTATGGGATATACTGTATATATAATGTGAGGGGTGGACTCACTTATGGGATATACTGTATATAATGTGAGGGGTGGACTCACTTATGGGATATACTGTATATAATGTGAGGGGTGGAGTCACTTATGGGAGATACTGTATATATAATGTGAGGGGTGGACTCACTTATGGGATATACTGTATATAATGTGAGGGGTGGACTCACTTATGGGATATACTGTATATAATGTGAGGGGTGGAGTCACTTATGGGATATACTGTATATATAATGTGAGGAGTGGACTCACTTATGGGATATACTGTATATATAATGTGAGGGGTGGAGTCACTTATGGGATATACTGTATATAATGTGAGGGGTGGACTCACTTATGGGAGATACTGTATATATAATGTGAGGGGTGGAGTCACTTATGGGATATACTGTATATATAATGTGAGGAGTGGAGTCACTTATGGGAGATACTATATATATAATGTGAGGGGTGGAGTCACTTATGGGATATACTGTATATAATGTGAGGGGTGGACTCACTTATGGGAGATACTGTATATATAAGTGGACTCACTTATGGGAGATACTGTATATATAAGTGGACTCACTTATGGGATATACTGTATATATAATGTAAGGGGTGGAGTCACTTATGGGAGATACTGTATATATAATGTGAGGGGTGGAGTCACTTATGGGATATACTGTATATATAATGTGAGGGGTGGAGTCACTTATGGGATATACTGTATATAATGTGAGGGGTGGAGTCACTTATGGGAGATACTGTATATAATGTGAGGGGTGGAGTCACTTATGGGATATACTGTATATATAATGTGATGGGTGGACTCACTTATGGTATATACTGTATATATAATGTGAGGGTGGACTCACTTATGGGATATACTGTATATATAATGTGAGGGGTGGACTCACTTATGGGGGATACTGTATATATAATGTGAGGGGTGGAGTCACTTATGGGAGATACTGTATATAATGTGAGGGGTGGAGTCACTTATGGGATATACTGTATATATAATGTGATGGGTGGAGTCACTTATGGGAGATACTGTATATATAATGTGAGGGGTGGACTCACTTATGGGAGATACTGTATATATAATGTGAGGGGTGGAGTCACTTATGGGATATACTGTATATATAATGTGAGGGGTGGAGTCACTTATGGGAGATACTATATATAATGTGAGGGGTGGACTCACTTATGGGATATACTGTATATATAATGTGAGGGGTGGAGTCAATTATGGGATATACTGTATATATAATGTGAGGGGTGGAATCACTTATGGGAGATACTGTATATATAATGTGAGGGGTGGAGTCACTTATGGGAGATACTGTATATATAATGTGAGGGGTGGACTCACTTATGGGAGATACTGTATATATAATGTGAGGGGTGGAGTCACTTATGGGAGATACTGTATATATAATGTGAGGGGTGGACTCACTTATGGGAGATACTGTATATATAATGTGAGGGGTGGAGTCACTTATGGGATATACTGTATATATAATGTGAGGGGTGGACTCACTTATGGGAGATACTGTATATATAATGTGAGGGGTGGACTCACTTATGGGATATACTGTATATATAATGTGAGGGGTGGACTCACTTATGGGAGATACTATATATATAATGTGAGGGGTGAACTCACTTATGGGAGATACTGTATATAATGTGAGGGGTGGACTCACTTATGGGAGATACTGTATATATAATGTGAGGGGTGGACTCACTTATGGGATATACTGTATATAATGTGAGGGGTGGAATCACTTATGGGAGATACTGTATATATAATGTGAGGGGTGGAGTCACTTATGGGATATACTGTATATATAATGTGAGGGGTGGAGTCACTTATGGGATATACTGTATATATAATGTGAGGGGTGGAGTCACTTATGGGAGATACTATATATAATGTGAGGGGTGGAGTCACTTATGGGATATACTGTATATATAATGTGGGGGGTGGAGTCACTTATGGGAGATACTGTATATATAATGTGAGGGGTGGAGTCACTTATGGGATATACTGTATATAATGTGAGGGGTGGACTCACTTATGGGAGATACTATATATAATGTGAGGGGTGGAGTCACTTATGGGAGATACTATATATAATGTGAGCGGTGGACTCACTTATGGGATATACTGTATATATAATGTGAGGGGTGGAGTCACTTATGGGAGATACTATATATAATGTGAGGGGTGGAGTCACTTATGGGATATACTGTATATAATGTGAGGGGTGGACTCACTTATGGGATATACTGTATATATAATGTGAGGGGTGGAGTCACTTATGGGAGATACTATATATAATGTAATCTCTTCTAGATACCCTCCTCTCTGCTACATCTGTATAATAATCTCTTCTAGATCCCCTCCGCTCTGCTACATCTGTATAATAATCTCTTCTAGATCCCCTCCGCTCTGCTACATCTGTATAATAATCTCTTCTAGATCCCCTCCGCTCTGCTACATCTGTATAATAATCTCTTCTAGATCCCCTCCGCTCTGCTACATCTGTATAATAATCTCTTCTAGATCCCCTCCTCTCTGCTACATCATTATAATAATCTCTTCTAGATCCCCTCCGCTCTGCTACATCTGTATAATAATCTCTTCTAGATCCCCTCCTCTCTGCTACACCTGTATAATAATCTCTTCTAGATCCCCTCCTCTCTGCTACATCATTATAATAATCTCTTCTAGATCCCCTCCTCTCTGCTACATCATTATAATAATCTCTTCTAGATACCCTCCTCTCTGCTACATCTGTATAATAATCTCTTCTAGATCCCCTCCTCTCTGCTACATCTGTATAATAATCTCTTCTAGATCCCCTCCTCTCTGCTACATCTGTATAATAATCTCTTCTAGATCCCCTCCTCTCTGCTACATCTGTATAATAATCTCTTCTAGATCCCCTCCGCTCTGCTACATCTGTATAATAATCTCTTCTAGATCCCCTCCGCTCTGCTACATCTGTATAATAATCTCTTCTAGATCCCCTCCGCTCTGCTACATCTGTATAATAATCTCTTCTAGATCCCCTCCGCTCTGCTACATCTGTATAATAATCTCTTCTAGATCCCCTCCGCTCTGCTACATCTGTATAATAATCTCTTCTAGATCCCCTCCGCTCTGCTACATCTGTATAATAATCTCTTCTAGATCCCCTCCTCTCTGCTACATCTGTATAATAATCTCTTCTAGATCCCCTCCTCTCTGCTACATCATTATAATAATCTCTTCTAGATCCCCTCCGCTCTGCTACATCTGTATAATAATCTCTTCTAGATCCCCTCCTCTCTGCTACACCTGTATAATAATCTCTTCTAGATCCCCTCCTCTCTGCTACATCATTATAATAATCTCTTCTAGATCCCCTCCTCTCTGCTACATCATTATAATAATCTCTTCTAGATACCCTCCTCTCTGCTACATCATTATAATAATCTCTTCTAGATACCCTCCTCTCTGCTACATCTGTATAATAATCTCTTCTAGATCCCCTCCTCTCTGCTACATCTGTATAATAATCTCTTCTAGATCCCCTCCTCTCTGCTACATCTGTATAATAATCTCTTTTAGATCCCCTCCTCTCTGCTACATCTGTATAATAATCTCTTCTAGATCCCCTCCTCTCTGCTACATCTGTATAATAATCTCTTATAGATCCCCTCCGCTCTGCTACATCTGTATAATAATCTCTTCTAGATCCTCTCCTCTCTGCTACATCTGTATAATAATCTCTTCTAGATCCCCTCTGCTCTGCTACATCTGTATAATAATCTCTTCTAGATCCCCTCCTCTCTGCTACATCATTATAATAATCTCTTCTAGATCCCCTCCTCTCTGCTACATCATTATAATAATCTCTTCTAGATCTCCTCCTCTCTGCTGCATCTGTATAATAATCTCTTCTAGATCCCCTCCGCTCTGCTACATCTGTATAATAATCTCTTCTAGATCCCCTCCGCTCTGCTACATCTGTATAATAATCTCTTCTAGATCCCCTCCGCTCTGCTACATCTGTATAATAATCTCTTCTAGATCCCCTCCTCTCTGCTACATCATTATAATAATCTCTTCTAGATTCCCTCCGCTCTGCTACATCTGTATAATAATCTCTTCTAGATCCTCTCCTCTCTGCTACATCTGTATAATAATCTCTTCTAGATACCCTCCTCTCTGCTACATCTGTATAATAATCTCTTCTAGATCCCCTCCGCTCTGCTACATCTGTATAATAATCTCTTCTAGATCCCCTCCTCTCTGCTACATCTGTATAATAATCTCTTCTAGATCCCCTCCGCTCTGCTACATCTGTATAATAATCTCTTCTAGATCCCCTCCTCTCTGCTACATCTGTATAATAATCTCTTCTAGATCCCCTCCGCTCTGCTACATCTGTATAATAATCTCTTCTAGATCCCCTCCGCTCTGCTACATCTGTATAATAATCTCTTCTAGATCCCCTCCTCTCTGCTACACCTGTATAATAATCTCTTCTAGATCCCCTCCTCTCTGCTACATCATTATAATAATCTCTTCTAGATCCCCTCCTCTATACTACATCTGTATAATAATCTCTTCTAGATCCCCTCCTCTCTGCTACATCATTATAATAATCTCTTCTAGATCCCCTCCTCTCTGCTACATCTGTATAATAATCTCTTCTAGATCCCCTCCTCTATACTACATCTGTATAATAATCTCTTCTAGATCCCCTCCTCTCTGCTACATCTGTATAATAATCTCTTCTAGATCCTCTCCTCTCTGCTACATCTGTATAATAATCTCTTCTAGATCCCCTCCGCTCTGCTACATCTGTATAATAATCTCTTCTAGATCCCCTCCTCTCTGCTACATCTGTATTAGAAGCTTCCAGGCCGTTGCTGTAGTATAAATGCTCCTTTGTTATTTGTCTGTAGGTGTTAACCTCTCGAGTCCTGTATTCTACATGGTTGAACATGATGTTATCGGTGTAATAATAATATTAGGACGTATTTTGCGCTGTTTATTTCTCGTACATTCGTTTATGTCACCTCGAAGGTTACCCTGAGCGTAACGTCTGCCGGGAGCCGCACGCGCTGCGCTTCTTCGGGTCCTTTAGTGTCAGTGTTTAGTGTCCTGTCAGGTCTCATTCCGGACACCGACTTATTACCGTACGTCCTTGTGCAGAAACAACTGAAGGCAAAATATATATAAATCTAATGAAGAGATTCCATGTAACGGAATAAATTACAAATAATCTGCTGCATACAAAACAACGCAACAAAAAGAGATACAGGACACATCCAGCTCTGCTACATCTGTACTTAAGCAGTCAGGTTGGATTATGGTCAACAACTGTAGCCCTAAGGCAGTGTTATCCGACCAGTGCGCCTCCAGCTGTTACAAAACTACAACTCCCAGCATGCACGGACAGCCATTGGTAAATCCTTAAAGGGGTTTTTAATCAACTGGTGCCAGAAAGTTAAACAGATTTGCTAATTATTTCTATTAAAAAAAATCTTAATCCTTCCTGTACTTATTAGCTGCTGAATACTACAGAGGAAATTCTTTTCTTTTTGAAACACATAGCTCTCTGCTGACATCATGACCACAGTGCTCTCTGCTGACATCTCTGTCCATTTTAGGAACTGTCCAGAGCAGCATATGTTTGCTATGGGGATTTCCTTTTTCTCTGGACAGTTCCTAAAATGGACAGAGATGTCAGCAGAGAGCACTGTGGTCATGATGTCAGCAGAGAGCACTGTGTTCCAAAAACTTTCTGGCACCAGTTGATTTAAAAAAAAAAAAAAAAAAAAAAAAGGGTTTCACCGGAGTACCCCTTTAACCCCTTAAGGACTCAGGGTTTTTCTGTTTTTGCACTTTCGTTTTTTCCTCCTTACCTTTTAAAAATCATAACCCTTTCAATTTTCCACCTAAAAATCCATATTATGGCTTATTTTTTGTGTCGCCAATTCTACTTTGCAGTGACATTAGTCATTTTACCCAAAAATGCACAGCGAAACGGAAAGAAAATCATTGTGCGACAAAATCGAAGAAAAAACGCCATTTTGTAACTTTTGGGGGCTTCCGTTTCTACGCAATGCATATTTCGGTAAAAATTACACCTTATCTTTATTCATTTGGTCCATACGGTTAAAATGATACCCTACTTATATAGGTTTGATTTTGTCGGACTTCTGGAAAAAATCATAACTACATGCAGGAAAATTTATACGTTTAAAAATGTCATCTTCTGACCCCTATAACTTTTTTATTTTTCCAAGTACAGGGCGTTGCGAGAACTCATTTTTTTGCGCCGTGATCTGAAGTTTTTATCGGTATGATTTTTGTTTTGATCGGACTTTTTGATCACTTTTTATTCATTTTTTAATGGTATAAAAAGTGACCAAAATACGCTTTTTTGGAATTTGGTATTTTTTTGCACGCACGCCATTGACCGTGCGGCTTAATTAATGATATATTTTTATGGTTTGGACATTTATGCACGCGGCGATACCACATATGTTTATTTTTTATTTTTTTTACACTGTTTTATTTTTTTTTATGGGAAAAGGGGGGTGATTCAAACTTTTATTAGGGAAGGGGTTAAATGACCTTTATTAACACTTTTTTTTTTTTAAATTTTTGCAGTGTTATAGGTCCCATAGGGACCTATAACACTGCACACACTGATCTCCTATGCTGATCATTGTTATCCCATAGGGACCTATAACACTGCACACACTGATCTCTTATACTGATCATTGTTATCCCATAGGGACCTATAACACTGCACACACTGATCTCCTATGCTGATCACTGGCGTGTATTAACACGCCTGTGATCAGTGTTATCGGCGCTTGACTGCTCCTGCCTGGATCTCAGGCACGGAGCAGTCATTCGCCGATCGGACACCGGGGAGGCAGGTAAGGGCCCTCCCGGTGTCCGATCAGCTGTTCCCGAACAGCCCGACTGAGCAGCCGGATCACTTTCAGTTTCACTTTAGAAGCGGCGGTCAGCTTTGACGGAACTGAGCAATGATGTGGGCCACCAATCACGCTGAGGGGAAGTGATTACAGCCGTAGCAGCAGGACTAGGTAAGTATACCTTCCTGCCCAGGGGACTGCTTACAGGATAAACTTTTAAACAATATATCCTTACCCTTGATGCGGGCAGGAACATCTCCAGGAGATGGTGAGAAATGAGATTTTACCATATATAATGCATTGCCGCTAGTTATATGGGGTAAAATCGGATGACAGGTTTCCTTTAACCCCTTAACGACGCAGGACGTATATTTACGTCCTGCGCCGGCTCCCGCGATATGAAGCGGGATCGCACCGCGATCCCGCATCATATCGCGTCGGTCCCGGCGCTAATCAACGGCCGGGACCCGCGGCTAATACCACACATCGCCGATCGCGGCGATGTGCGGTATTAACCCTTTAGAAGCGGCGGTCAAAGCTGACCGCCGCTTCTAAAGTGAAAGTGAAAGTGACCCGGCTGCTCAGTCGGGCTGTTCGGGACCGCCGCGGTGAAATCGCGGCGTCCCGAACAGCTGATCGGACACCGGGAGGGCTCTTACCTGCCTCCTCGGTGTCCGATCGACGAATGACTGCTCCGTGCCTGAGATCCAGGCAGGAGCAGTCAAGCGCCGATAATGCTGATCACAGGCGTGTTAATGCACGCCAGTGATCAGCATTAGAGATCAGTGTGTGCAGTGTTATAGGTCCCTATGGGACCTATAACACTGCAAAAAAAATGTAAAAAAAAAGTGTTAATAAAGGTCATTTAACCCCTTCCCTAATAAAAGTTTGAATCACCCCCCTTTTCCCATAAAAAAAATAAAACAGTGTAAAAAAAATAAAAAATAAACATATGTGGTATCGCCGCGTGCGTAAATGTCCGAACTATAAAAATATATCATTAATTAAGCCGTACGGTCAATGGCGTACGCGCAAAAAAATTCCAAAGTCCAAAAAAGCGTATTTTGGTCACTTTTTATATCATTAAAAAATGAATAAAAAGTGATCAAAAAGTCCGATCAAAACAAAAATCATACCGATAAAAACTTCAGATCACGGCGCAAAAAAATGAGTTCTCGCAACGCCCTGTACTTGGAAAAATAAAAAAGTTATAGGGGTCAGAAGAGGACATTTTTAAACGTATAAATTTTCCTGCATGTAGTTATGATTTTTTCCAGAAGTGCGACAAAATCAAACCTATATAAGTAGGGTATCATTTTAACCGTATGGACCTACAGAATAATGATAAGGTGTCATTTTTACCGAAATATGCACTGCGTAGAAACGAAAGCCCCCAAAAGTTACAAAATGGCGTTTTTTTTTCCGATTTTGTCGCACAATGATTTTTTTTTCCGTTTTGCTGTGCATTTTTGGGTAAAATGACTAATGTCACTGCAAAGTAGAATTGGCGACGCAAAAAATAAGCCATAATATGGATTTTTAGGTGGAAAATTGAAAGGGTTATGATTTTTAAAAGGTAAGGAGGAAAAAACGAAAGTGCAAAAACGGAAAAACCCTGAGTCCTTAAGGGGTTAAAGAAAGAGAATGTATGTAGTCTTTAAAAGGAATCTGTAAGCTTCATGCTAAGACATAGGTCCCGAATTTGGCAAAACATTCCCGTTTTTGGGGTCATTTCCCACTTCTGTTTTAATATTTCCAGTTCTGCACACTTTTTTTCCACAGCCAGGAGGTCCACTGGGGCCGGCAGCCACTGCCACTTTAAGAGAGAAGTTGTCCCCCAGCTATTCCAGGTTCCTAAATTGCAGATATGATGCAGCACCAGATGGACATGTCAAGTGGACATTGGACAAGGTTAAGGAGGAGAACCCTGTGGAGGTGCCTACTAGTTGTGAGCACTACCATCATTGTGGTAACCTGTCATACCGTCATGCTCTATAATACCCATACAGTATGATATGTAGGTATGTTTTACCACCTTGATAAAGAAATACACACTAGTGCCTGAAAGATCCATCTTCCTAAGTCACATACAGGCACAGGGTTATAGTGGACAGCTTTTAGAGAAGATAATATTTAAAGGGGTATTCCGCTGCTCAGCATTTGGAAAAAACTGTTCCGAACACTGGAGCCGGCAGCTTGTGATGTCATAGCCCCGCCCCTTCGCATAGACTTGCATTGAGGGGGTGGGGCCTGACATCATGAGGGGGCAGGGCTATGATGTCACAAGCTCCCGGCGCCGGCTCCAGCGTTCGGAACAGCAGAGTACCCCTTTAAAGGGGTACTCTGGATTTTTTTCAAATCAACTGGTTCCAGAAAGTTAAACAGATTTGTAAATTACTTCAATTAAAAATCTTAATCCTTCCAGTACTTATCAGATGCTGTATGCTCCAAAGGAAGTTGTGTAGTTCTTTATAGTCTGATCACAGTGCTCTCTGCTGCTACCTCTGTCCATGTCAGGAACTGTCCAGAGTAGGAGCAAATCCCCATAGCAAACCTCTCCTGCTCTGGACAGTTCCTGACATAGACAGAGGTGTCAGCAGAGAGCACTGTGGTCAGACTGGAAAGAACTACACAACTTCCTCTGGAGCATACAGCAGCTGATAAGTACTGGAAAGATTAACATGTTTTAATAGTAAAAGTAATTTACCAATCTGTATAACTTTCTGGCACAAGTTGATTTGAAAAAAATATTTTCCACCAGAGTACCCCTTTAAGTATATTCCCAGTGGGACCCCACATCCCTACCCCCTATGCTCCAGTGGGTGGAGGCACTGCCGCAGACATATATCCAGCTTTTAGAAAGTGCAGGCTCAGGATCCACCTGTCAGGTGTGGTGAGGTAACTAAGGTAAGGGACCCTAGAGACACCAGGGGGCACCCCCAAAACCCTTCTATATAAAATGTTTTCTATTCTGACAGTGCCCATTTAAAGGGGTTATCCAGGAAAAAAAATTTATATATCAACTGGCTCCAGAAAGTTAAACAGATTTGTAAATGACTTCTATTAAAAAATCTTAATCCTTTCAGTACTTATGAGCTGCTGAAGTTGAGTTGTTCATTTCTGTCTAAGTGCTCTCTGATGACACGTGTCTCGGGAACTGCCCAGTTTAGAAGCAAATCCCCATAGCAAACCTCTTCTACTCTGTGCAGTTCCCGAGACAAGCAGAGATGTCAGCAGAGAGCACTGTTGCGAGACAGAAAACAACAACTCAACTTCAGCAGCTGATAATTATTGAAAGGATTAAGATTTTTTAATAGAAGTAATTTACAAATCTGTTTAAATTTCTGGAGCCAGTTGATATAAAAAAAAAAAGTTTTTTCCTGGAATTCTCCTTTAACAATGGAGTGAAAAGTTAAAAACTTATAATTTTTTCCTTAAAAAACGGATGCGACCGGACATCATTTTTCAAACCATATACGGATTAAAATTTGCTCACAAGTCTTGATACAATTTAGTCAGATTTTGAGGAATCCATTTTTTTTAAATCAAAAACCTGATACTAGAACTGTATTGCAAAAACGTGGTGTGAACCCAGCCTTACCCTGATAAACAGCATTTAGGGGATTTAAAGGGGTATTCCAGGAAAAAACTTTATATATATATATATATATATATATATATATATATATATAATCAACTGGCTCCAGAAAGTTAAACAGATTTGTAAATTACTTCTATAAAAAAATCTTAATCCTTTCATTAATTATCAGCTGCTGAAGTTGAGTTGTTGTTTTCTGTCTGGTAACAGTGCTCTCTGCTGACATCTCTGCTTGTCTCGGGAACTGCACAGAGTAGAAGAGGTTTGCTATGGGGATTCGCTTCTACTCTGGACAGTTCCCGAGACACGTGTCATCAGAGAGCACTTAGACAGAAAAGAACAACTCAACTTCAGCAGCTCATAAGTACTGAAAGGATAAATATTTTTTAATAGAAGTAATTTACAAATCTGTTTAACTTTCTGGAGCCAGTTGATATATTTAAAAAAAATGTTTTTTCCTGGAATACCCCTTAAAAGTCGATGAGGATAAAATCTCCTATAAAGCGCTGGCGCTGTCATCACCGGAGCAGCCGCTGGCGGTCATATACATTGTGGAATTACAAGGACGGTATTTTTAGTCGACAATTAGACGATCCGTATTATATCGATATCCAGGGGAAGGAGAGATGAGACGGCTGTGTGGGATTTCTTGGCCATTTCTTTCTATTCTTTAGAGTAAAAAAGCTGAAATGAGTCACAATACGGGAGCAGAGAATTAAGAGATTCTTGACCTCATTTTCTCTCTGGCAAGGAAATAAGGAGACCCTTGACATTTCTCCGGTTCTGTAATAGATGCTCTTGGATATATGACCGCCATTCATGTTCACTTCACAAAGCTTCATCACAAATATTTTTCAGGCTGGTTAGAGATGTCGTCTTTCCAGGAGATCTGTACATCTCCTGCTTCTCCTTACTGAGGATTAATAAGGACGGTAATAGCAGCCGCTGACTATTCTAGATCCCCCCTAATAGGATCCAAGTCTGAGCCCCCGTCCGCCTTCCTTCATTGTACCTGAGATTCTGCTAAATACATTGTCACAGCATAGACTGGAACATATGGGCGAAAAAGGCATTACTGCTGCAGTGATATATATATATATATATATATATATATATATATATATAGTAAATTTGAGTAGCTGTATTAGTCCAGTGATGCAGATGCAAATCAAAAAATGTTGCCGTATCTTGTAATAACCTTTTTCATTGGACTCTAAGAGAATTTTGGAGAGAAGTTTTCGGGATTCCTCCCTTTATCAAGTCCAAAGCAAATCTAAGCTCACGGGCAGAAGACACAGGTTACATCTCACAAATATACAGGGGATAAGACAATAGATGTGGAGAATTCACACTAAGATAGGCCATAAATTGCCCAGCTATTGGAACATAGACTACATAGATATAGGTGATATCTTCCATAATGTAGTTTCTTTTCAATCTCTTTTGCACCTCACTATGTTCTGCTTAATTACAGTCTCCCCCCTCCCTCCCCCTTTTCCTCATCCTTATCTATTTAGTCTATGTTCCTATAGCTGGGCAATTTATGGCCTATCTTAGTGTGAATTCTCCACATCTATTGTCTTGTCCCCTGTATATCTGTGAGATGTAACCTGTGTCTTCTGCCTGTGAGCTTAGATTTGCTTTGGACTTGATAAAGGGAGGAATCCCGAAAGCTTCTCTACAAAATTCTCTTAGAGTCCAATAAAAAAGGTTATTACAAGATACGGCAACATTTTTTTTAATTTGCATCTATATATATATATATATATATATATATATATATATATAGTATATGCTTGTCCTCGCTCCATGATATGCTATAGCCCTATTGCATTGGCATCATTAAATACCGGTATATATATTTCCCACTCTAACACCTAGAACCCTTCCCAAAGGTACAATGTAAAAATGTGTAAATACATTAAAAAAAAAAAAAAATCTATAATGTTTGGGCTTCTATATATTTGTCTCATATCTATTCTCCAACTATCTATCTGTCTATCTATTTCATATCTATCTATCTATCTCATATCTATCTATCTATCTATCTATCTATTTCATATCTATCTATCTATCTATCTATCTATCTCATATCTATCTATCTATCTAATATCTATCTATCTATCTATCTATCTAATATCTATCTATCTCATACCTATCTATCTCCTATCTATCTATCTAATATCTATCTATCTATCTATCTCATATCTATCTCATATCTATCTATCTATCTCATATCTATCTATCTATCTATCTATTTCATATCTATCTATCTATCTATCTATCTCATATCTATCTATCTAATATCTATCTATCTATCTATCTATCTATCTATCTAATATCTATCTATCTCATACCTATCTATCTCCTATCTATCTATCTATCTAATATCTATCTATCTATCTCATATCTATCTCATATCTATCTCATATCTAACTATCTAATATCTATCTATCTATCTCATATCTATCTATCTATCTCATATCTATTTATCTATCTCATATCTATCTATCTATCTATCTATCTATCTCATATCTATCTATCTAATATCTATCTATCTATCTATCTATCTCATATCTATCTATCTATCTCATATCTATCTATCTCATATCTATCTCATATCTATCTATCTATCTATCTATCTATCTATCTATCTCATATCTATCTATCTATCTATCTATCTCATATCTATCTATCTATCTATCTCATATCTATCTATCATCACTCTTCCTTTATCACCAAAATATTCTCTTATATTTATACAATGAAGTTCTATTATATTTTTTTCAATTTGTTAATTTTTTAACTTTAGCAATAATTTTATTTGTGACTAAAGCAGATATTTCAGTCTTATAATCCCCCCAGTGCATATAACCGAGTAGTTTTACCTACAGCACAGAAAACCCATTGTGACCCCAGAATACATTATGACACATTCAGCTCTGCTGCGTCCGACAAACTCAACCCTGATACATTTTGCAAGAATAAATTCTATAAATGTACAAATTATCACTGAATGAACTATGTTGGGCGACCCTCAGCCCTTCTGTGTCTGACAAACGTAGCCTGTTACATGTCACAATAATAAGTGATAACAACGCACAAATCATCACTAGATGAGTAACGCCGAACGGCAAAGTCAACTGTGTCGCATCTATCAAACCCAGATCTGCCACATTTTACAAGAATATATGATAATAATCTCATACAAATTGTTGGTAGTTGAGTTACGCCAAACGACAAAGTCGGCTCCACCGTGTGCAAACAATCCCAGCTATTCTGCATTTTGCAAGAATGAATTACACGGTTCAGCCTCGGGGCGACCGACAAACTCAGCTCTGCTACATTTGCAAAAATAATGAAAATATGCGAAATGTGTAACGATTTTTATGAAGTGAATGGTGAAAATGATTTGGTGAACTGAGGTCTGGTTGGTTTACAACAGTGCTTCCCAAGCAGGGTGCCTCCAGCTGTTGCAAAACTACAACTCCCAGCATGTAGCTTTGTAACACTGGTTTACAAGAATGGTTAACCACAATCCCCATGTCCCCATGTCATGCCGGTTCTTAGGCTTCTGGAGGAATGTGGGGGGGGGGGGGGCAGATCGAGCAGCGCTGTTAAACAGCCTTTGTTGTATTTATATAAATAGCCTCACACTCCAGTGGGTTTATCTGCTCCCGATCCTGTTGCACCGACAGATAATTGGGATGTTTTTCGCGTTGCGGGAATGAGATCACTACTACTAAATATTCACACCATGTGTCACCCGCAAGTTTTACAGCTTCACATTCATTTCCATGCGCTCAGCTAGAAGGCGAGATGGGAATACAAAGTGAAACGGACTATATATATATATATATATATATATATATATATATATATACATATATATATAGTTCACGTAGTATACAGAAAATCCTAGGCTCATCCTATATAGCGGTATACAATGCTCACCAGTGATATGAACTACAGTGATCCCTCAACATTCAATAGCCTCAACATACAATTGTTTCAACATACAATTGTCTTTTCTGGACCATTATAATTTGAAACCAGATTCACCATACAATGTACAGACAGTCCAGATCTGTGAAGTGTGTCAATGGCTGAAGTACCGACCAATCAGAATGGAAATTCACTGGTAAAACCCCCTGTATTACTGAAGTGCATGCACTGACTGTAGTCTGGTAGCGCCCCCTACAGTACAGGGAGGTATTACATGCGCTGTACTCTTTACCTGTATTACTGAAGTGCATACACTGACTGGTGTCTCGTAGCACCTCCTACAGTACAATGAGGTATTACATGTTCTGTACTCTTTACCTGTATTACTGAAGTGCATGCACTGACTGGTGTCTGGTAGCGCCCCCTACAGTACAGGGAGGTATTACATGTTCTGTACTACTCATTATCTGTATTACTGAAGTGCATGCACTGACTGGTGTCTGGTAGCACCCCCTACAGTACAGGGAGGTATTACATGTTCTGTACTACTCTTTACCTGTATTACTGAAGTGCCTGCACTGACTGGTGTCTGGTAGCGCCCCCTACAGTACAGGGAAGTATTACATGTTCTGTACTCTTTACCTGTATTACTGAAGTGCATGCACTGACTGGTGTCTGGTAAAGCACCCTACAGTACAGGGAGGTATTACATGTTCTGTACTCTTTACCTGTATTATTGAAGTGCATGCACTGACTGGTGTCTGGTAGCGCCCCCTACAGTACTGGGAGGTATTACATGTTCTGTAATACTCTTTACCTGTATTACTGAAGTGTATGCATTGACTGGTGTCTGGTAGTGCCTCCAACAATACAGGGAGGTATTACATGTTCTGTAATACTCTTTACCTGTATTACTGAAGTGTATGCACTGACTGTTGTCTGGTAGCGCTCCCTACAGTACAGGGAGGTATTACATGTTCTGTACTCTTTGGACACCAGGTGAGGGCGGCTCCATATTACTTTTTAGGACACTGCG